>NC_052324.1:40304655-40319655 GCF_016432855.1 Salvelinus namaycush | reverse complement strand
GATGTTTGTTCACCCACACCGTCTGAAATTGCTAATAACCCATCCGCAATGTGATAATGTTCAAATCTGAGGCCCGCACCAAACCCTAACCCACTAATGGAGTGGTGCCAGGAAAACAACCTCTCTCTCTCTCAACGTCAACAAAACAAGGGAACTGATCGTGGACTTCCGGAAACAGCAGAGGGAGCACGCCCCTATCCACATCGACGGGACCGCAGTGGAGAAGGTGGAAAGCTTCAAGTTCCTCAGCGTACACATCACTAACGATCTGAAATGGTCCACCCACACAGACAGTGTGGTGAAGAAGGAGCAACAGCACCTCTTGAACCTCAGGAGGCTGAAGAAATTTGGCTTGGCACCTAAAACCCTCACAAACTTTTACAGATGCACAATTGAGAGGATCCTGTTGGGCTGTATCACCGCCTGGTACGGCAACTGCACCGCACGCAACCGCAGGGCTCTCCAGAGGGTAGTGAGGTCTGCACAACTACCTGCCCTCCAGGACACCTACAGCACCCGATGTCACAGGAAGGCCAAAAAGATCATCAAGGACATCAACCACCTGAGCCACAGCCTGTTCACCCCGCTATCATTCTATCTCAAGGACATCAGACTGTTAAATAGCCATCACTAGCCGGCTACCACCCGGTTACGCAACCCTGCACCTTAGAGGCTGCTGTTCTATATATATGACTTGGAATCACTGGTCACTTTAATAATGGAACACTAGTCACTTTAATTATGTTTACATACTGCTTTACTCATCTCATATGTAAATACTGTATTCTATTCTACTGTATTTTAGTCAATGCCACTCTGACATTGCTCAATCTAATATTTATATATTTCTTAATACCATTCTTTTACTTTTAGATTTGTGTGTATTGTTGTGAATGGTTAGATATTACTGCACTGTTGGAGATCGGAGCACAAGCATTTCACTACACCCACAATAACATCTGCTAAATATGTGTATGTGACCAATAACATTTGATTTGATTTGAGATAGGCCTTAATAAAATGTGCTAAAAGTCAGAGACGGCAGAATGATTTTTTGACAAGGGGGACAGGATTTACTTTTTTTTACCCAAATTTAGATATATTTCTGCTTATAATTTCCAACATTTTGGCATAGCCTATTTGTTAGTCAGCTTATAATAGAATATTATATAATAATAACTGCGCCACTGCGCCACCTCCCGGGTGGCGCAGTGGTCTAGGGCACTGCATCGCAGTGCTAGCTGTGCCACCAGAGTCTCTGGGTTCGCGCCCAGGCTGGGCTGGGTTCGCGCCCAGGCTTTGTCGCAGCCGGCCGCAACCGGGAGGTCCGTGGGGCGACGCACAATTGGCATAGCGTCGTCCGGGTTAGGGAGGGTTTGGCCGGTAGGGATATTCTTGTCTCAGTATGTAAAATGTAATAAAATGTATGCACTCTACTGTAAGTCGCTCTGGATAAGAGCGTCTGCTAAATGACTAAAATGTAAATGTAAATAATAGTAATAATAATAATAATCGTTGTCTATAAGTAGATAATTACAGCAGTTACTGCCCTAGAAGACAAAATAAACCCTCATCAGAATAATGTCATAAATCGATGAATGCTTCAAATCAGATTGACATCAGTAAAGTTATTTCTTTCATCTCTGCGTTTCTTTCGTGCAGCAGATGTTTAGGGACCGGGGAGAAAATGCAAAAATGTGAAAGATTTTATGTGTAAAATTTAAGTTTGACCTATCAAATACATGTTGGGATGTTTTCATTGCTTTTAATTTCCTTAAAATCAGATTCAGTTCACTGATATCATCCTCTTTTACCACCTCACAAATTCTTTCCAAAACATGACTTTTCTGACCCTCCCTTATTTTTAACTCTCCATTTCGCAGCTTTTCTCTTATTGAATTCAACTCCGACATAGTCCTTTTTGCCTCAGTGGATCAATGTTAACTTTATCAGCCCAAGTTCCCAAAAGCATTTGGCGATTGGTGTGTATATGGCGCACGTGCTGTTAGGCCCTAAAGCTTAGGCTTACGCACTAATGGCAGGTCAAAAATCAGGACAGAAAAACATCAATATAGCCTATAGATATGAATTGCACAAGAATGAGTCATTTATTGATTTTTAATTCATTGTTTTCTCTTTATCACCTGCCCGCCACCCACCCGCCTTTCATCCACACAATATTTCATGACCCTAAACCCGCCCGCCCCGTTGATATAACTGCATGGACTGTGGGTTGTCAGTCAACCCACGCATCACTACCGGCTGCACCAAGTCAAATATTATGGATGGATTGGATTCAGGATTTGGAAATGCACGATGGAACTACTAGGGTGCTTTGTCACTATAATCCTGATATTTTTGTTGTTAGCTACCTAACAAGCTAGTCGTGGAGCTAGCTAGCTACTACTGCTACCTATATCAGTCAATAACATCTAATTAGGTTTCCTCTTGACATAAAACTTTTAGCTACAATCCAAAATATTTAAAATAGTAGGGAATGGCGATATTGTTGTTGTGTGGAGGATCTACTTCGACTTGCTGTCTTGTTGGCTAGCTAACGTTAGCATGTTAACTGCTTCTAAACAGCCAGCAAGCCAACTCTTACAAACCACATCATTTGAAATAGAAGTCACTGGAGATATTGTTGTTGCAGAGGTGCTGTCCTTTTTGCTAACACTAGCTGTGAATTGCTTGGTTCGCTAGCTAGCTTGCTTGTGTCCCGTAAACTCATGTCTTCCCAAGTCTCGTGAAGGATCCTTCTCCCCACCGGAGAATTTTGAAAAAAAGGAACTGTTTGAGGTGGAGTTTTTTTAAAGTGTTTTTTTCTCCAATTTATCCTTTGGCCACAAATACATAAGACTGGTCAACAACATTATTTTGGTGTATAAGTTAACACAATATGAACTTATAAAAGTGAGATTTTCACTAGAAAGTTACGTTAAGACATATTTATGTTTAAGCCGGCTGCCTAAGTCATACCGTTACGTCAGGAGGAACATCCTAAGCATGGAAATCCATATCTAGCAACATTGTTCCCCTACAGGCCTTTGATGCTTAAGTGTGACTTTCAGCTAGTTCAGATGGACATTTAGAGGCAATCCACAGACATGGACATGGTGACGTTGAGAATGACGCTAAGAGTTAATAGGATCGGACTGTCACAGAGCTGAGGAGAATCTGTATATGAAAAGGGAACTGACTGGATTAATACTGGAGCCCTGCTGGAGATAAGTCGTTTGTGTGGTGGCAGTGGGGTCGCCGTGTGTGTGTGTGTGTGTGTGTGTGTGTGTGTGTGTGTGTGTGTGTGTGTGTGTGTGTGTGTGTGTGTGTGTGTGTGTGTGTGTGTGTGTGTGTGTGTGTGTGTGTGTGTGTGTGTGTGTGTGTGGCAGCACCAGTGACTGATGTTTCAGGCTGGGGCAGTCCCGGGGCTCTATGCCCTAACCCCCATGTGATCAGAGGAAAAGCCCTATCAATACCCTGGAGTAACCTTGCAACGGGAGGATATATTACTGGGAAGTTTCAAAGTTTACCATTAAACTCCCAGAATTGTCTTTCAAGGATTTCTTGTAATCTATCACAATACGTCTAGTAACCCTTTTGGTTACTTCAGATTATCACAGGTGTCTGTAATTATCTCTGTTCTTCTGTGTGGCCTTATCACGTGTAAAATATATGGAATAGTTAAATAAGATGAAAAAAATATAATGACAAAGCTGTAAAACATTATCCTAAATATAACCCATCATTGAATAGCTTTGGTGTTTATAATGAGGGTTTCAGCATGAAACATCCTTGATATATATATATATTAACACACTTAGTTATTTTGCTATGTCAATATGTATTTGTTGCCAATGTTTTTGTGTCAAACTGCTTGCAGTTGTGAAAAAAGTCAATAGTTGGACGAGGTAAAAGAATGCCATTGTTGATTAAATGCTTTTTTCATTAATTAGGCTATTTTCTCTTGAACCATATGTTGTTGTTTTTTACTAGAAACTCATGGACAATATGGACACACGTACACTGGACGAAAATATAAACGCAACATACAACAATTTCAAAGATTTTATTGAGTTACAGTTCATATAAGTCAATTAATTAGGCCCTTAATCTATGGATTTCACATGACTGGGGATACAGCTATGCATCTGTTGGTCAGAGATACCTTAAAAAAAGTAGGGGTGTAGATCAGAAAACCAGTCAGTATCTGGTGTGACCACCATTTTCCTCATACAGCGCAACACATGTCCTTCACAAATAGTTCACAGGATCAGGCTGTTGATTGTGGCCTGTGGAATGTTGTCCCACTCCTCTTCAATGGCTGTGCAAAGTTGCTGGATATTGGCAGGACCTGGAACATGCTGTCGTATACTTTGATCCAGAGCATCGCGGCTTATAGTACAGAGATTTACATCAAATTCTCTGGCAACAGCTTTGGTGGACATTCCTGCAGTCAGCATGCCAATATTGGATGCTTCCTCAAAACTGTGACATTGTTTTGTGTGACAAAACTGCACGTTTTCTAGCGGCCCTTTATTGTCCCCAGCACAAGGTGCACCTGTGTAATGATCATGCTGTTTAATCAACTTCTTGATATGCCATACCTTTCAGGTGGATGGATTATCTTGGCAAAGGAGAAATGCTCACTGAGAGGGATGTAAACAAATTTGTCAACAACATTTTAGAGAAATTAGCTTTTTGTGCGTATGGAACATTTCTGATATCTTTTATTTTAGTTCATGGGACCAACACTTTACACTTTGCGTTTATATTTTTGTTCAGTGTGAAATAAATGAATACTGTATATTATGTATTTTTTTAAACATTTTAATACATTACAATATAATGCAATACATTTTCTGTTAATTACCAAAATTACTGAAGATTCTGGTACATTTTGTAAATTACTTGTAGCTTTGCAACCCTACCTTGGAGAGAAGACATGGACTGCTGGAGAGAGAGAGGGGTGGAGGGAAGAGAGAGGGATGGAGAGAAGAGAGAGAGAGGGAAGGAGGGGAGAGAGAGGGAAAGAGAGATTAAAAACTACAGGAGTTGACAGGGAACAAGAAAAAGAGGGAATAGATTTGAGAGAAAGTGACAGGACAAGAGAGTATATCGGTTGTATGGTTGTCACTGTTTTTTAACGTTTTTTTTGTTTGTTTGTTTTGTTGAACCCTGACTGCACAACAAATTTCCCGAATTGGGACAGTACATGTAAATTGAACTTTAACTTGAGAAGGTGTGGGGGAGAATGAGAGAGAGAATAGGAGAAAGAGAGGGAGGAGGGGGAGAAAGGGAGGGAGGGAGGGGGAGAGAGAGAGATAGAATGGGAGAGAGAGAGAGAGAGATAGGGAGTTAACCTAGCTTAACCCTGGTCCTGTGAGACAACAGGCGGTGTGAGAAGAGTCAGCGGTTTTCTCCCTCTCTCTCTCTCTGTATCTCTCTCTCTCTGTATCTCTCTCTCTCTCTGTCTCTGTCTCTCTCTCTCTGTATCTCTGTCTCTCTCTCTCTCTCTCTCTCTCTCTCTCTCTCTCTCTCTCTCTCTCTCTCTCTCTCTCTCTCTCTCTCTCTCTCTTTCTCTGTCTCTCTCTCTCTCTGTATCTCTGTATCTCTGTCTCTCTCTCTCTCTCTGTCTCTCTCTCTCTCTCTCTCTTTGTATCTCTGTCTCTCTCTCTCTCTCTCTCTCTCTCTCTCTCTCTCTCTCTCTCTCTCTCTCTTTCTCTGTCTCTCTCTCTCTCTCTCTCTCTCTCTCTCTCTCTCTCTCTCTGTATCTCTGTATCTCTGTATCTCTGTCTCTCTCTCTCTTTCTCTCTCTCTCTGTCTCTCTCTGTCTCTCTCTGTCTATCTGCTGCTGGAGAATGACTGAAGAGGGGGAGTAGATACCTCTGGACAGGTAGTAAGGTCACCTGACTGTCTTGAAGGAGAGATATATCATAAAACGTTGTTGGTTTTATACTCCTGCCGTCACCCCAAACTTAGAACTGTTCTATTTCTGCAGTGCTGGAGTTGTTTATCTGCGATGCTATGTTCCACGTTTGTTTTAAAAAAAATGTAAAATGCTAAACAGTCAATATGAAATGTATGGGTTCAAATTGGGGCACCTCACCCTCTAGGCTTGTTCAACAAGTCAAAACAAAGGTACTTGTTTGTGCAACATAATCCAAAATGAACTAGGAGCTGTTACTCTGAAGTGGTACTATTTTCTGTTGTTATGAACTCATCCTAGCTGTGCTTGAATTCCTCCGTGTTTACCTCTGAAAGCATGATGGAAATCAACTAGCAACCTCAGCGAGAGAACGTGAGAAAGAGAGCGAGACAGTCCACTAGCAACCTCAGCGAGAGAACGTGAGAAAGAGAGCGAGAGAGTCCACTAGCAACCTCAGCGAGAGAACGTGAGAAAGAGAGTGAGAGAGTCCACTAGCAACCTCAGCGAGAGAACGTGAGAAAGAGAGCGAGAGAGTCCACTAGCAACCTCAGCGAGAGAACGTGAGAAAGAGAGCGAGAGAGTCCACTAGCAACCTCAGCGAGAGAACGTGAGAAAGAGAGCGAGAGAGTCCACTAGCAACCTCAGCGAGAGAACGTGAGAAAGAGAGCGAGAGAGTCCACTAGCAACCTCAGCGAGAGAACGTGAGAAAGAGAGCGAGAGAGTCCACTAGCAACCTCAGCGAGAGAACGTGAGAAAGAGAGCGAGACAGTCCACTAGCAACCTCAGCGAGAGAACGTGAGAAAGAGAGCGAGAGAGTCCACTAGCAACCTCAGCGAGAGAACGTGAGAAAGAGAGCGAGAGAGTCCACTAGCAACCTCAGCGAGAGAACGTGAGAAAGAGAGCGAGAGAGTCCACTAGCAACCTCAGCGAGAGAACGTGAGAAAGAGAGCGAGAGAGTCCACTAGCAACCTCAGTCCACTTACTGTTTCAAACAGCCTGCATAAGCCTGACTTTCACTGTCTGTTAGTAGCTGGAGTAGCTTTCACTGTCTGTTAGTGGCTGGAGTAGCTTTCACTGTCTGTTAGTGGCTGGAGTAGCTTTCACTGTCTGTTCGTGGCTGGAGTAGCTTTCACTGTCTGTTAGTAGCTGGAGTAGCTTTCACTTTCTGTTAGTAGCTGGAGTAGCTTTCACTGTCTGTTTGTTGCTGGAGTAGCTTTCACTGTCTGTTAGTAGCTGGAGTAGCTTTCACTGTCTGTTAGTAGCTGGAGTAGCTTTCACTGTCTGTTAGTAGCTGGAGTAGCTTTCACTGTCTGTTAGTGGCTGGAGTAGCTTTCACTGTCTGTTCGTGGCTGGAGTAGCTTTCACTGTCTGTTAGTAGCTGGAGTAGCTTTCACTGTCTGTTAGTAGCTGGATTAGCTTTCACTGTCTGTTAGTAGCTGGAGTAGCTTTCACTGTCTGTTAGTAGCTGGAGTAGCTTTCACTGTCTGTTAGTAGCTGGAGTAGCTTTCACTGTCTGTTAGTAGCTGGAGTAGCTTTCACTGTCTGTTCGTGGCTGGAGTAGCTTTCACTGTCTGTTAGTGGCTGGAGTAGCTTTCACTGTCTGTTAGTAGCTGGAGTAGCTTTCACTGTCTGTTCGTGGCTGGAGTAGCTTTCACTGTCTGTTAGTAGCTGGAGTAGCTTTCACTGTCTGTTAGTAGCTGGAGTAGCTTTCACTGTCAGTAGCTGGAGTAGCTTTCACTGTCTGTTAGTAGCTGGAGTAGCTTTCACTGTCTGTTAGTGGCTGGAGTAGCTTTCACTGTCTGTTAGTGGCTGGAGTAGCTTTCACTGTCTGTTAGTGGCTGGAGTAGCTTTCACTGTCTGTTAGTAGCTGGAGTAGCTTTCACTGTCTGTTAGTAGCTGGAGTAGCTTTCACTGTCTGTTAGTAGCTGGAGTAGCTTTCACTGTCTGTTAGTGGCTGGAGTAGCTTTCACTGTTTGTTAGTAGCTGGAGTAGCTTTCACTGTCTGTTCGTGGCTGGAGTAGCTTTCACTGTCTGTTAGTAGCTGGAGTAGCTTTCACTGTCTGTTAGTAGCTGGAGTAGCTTTCACTGTCTGTTAGTGGCTGGAGTAGCTTTCACTGTCTGTTAGTAGCTGGAGTAGCTTTCACTGTCTGTTAGTAGCTGGAGTAGCTTTCACTGTCTGTTAGTAGCTGGAGTAGCTTTCACTGTCTGTTAGTAGCTGGAGTAGCTTTCACTGTCTGTTAGTAGCTGGAGTAGCTTTCACTGTCTGTTAGTGGCTGGAGTAGCTTTCACTGTCTGTTAGTAGCTGGAGTAGCTTTCACTGTCTGTTCGTGGCTGGAGTAGCTTTCACTGTCTGTTAGTAGCTGGAGTAGATTTCACTGTCTGTTAGTAGCTGGAGTAGCTTTCACTGTCTGTTAGTAGCTGGAGTAGCTTTCACTGTCTGTTAGTAGCTGGAGTAGCTTTCACTGTCTGTTAGTAGCTGGAGTAGCTTTCACTGTCTATTAGTAGCTGGAGTAGCTTTCACTGTCTGTTAGGAGCTGGAGTAGCTTTCACTGTCTGTTAGTAGCTGGAGTAGCTTTCACTGTCTGTTCGTGGCTGGAGTAGCTTTCACTGTCTGTTAGTAGCTGGAGTAGCTTTCACTGTCTGTTAGTGGCTGGAGTAGCTTTCACTGTCTGTTAGTAGCTGGAGTAGCTTTCACTGTCTGTTAGTAGCTGGAGTAGCTTTCACTGTCTGTTCGTGGCTGGAGTAGCTTTCACTGTCTGTTCGTGGCTGGAGTAGCTTTCACTGTCTGTTAGTAGCTGGAGTAGCTTTCACTGTCTGTTAGTAGCTGGAGTAGCTTTCACTGTCTGTTCGTGGCTGGAGTAGCTTTCACTGTCTGTTCGTGGCTGGAGTAGCTTTCACTGTCTGTTAGTGGCTGGAGTAGCTTTCACTGTCTGTTAGTGGCTGGAGTAGCTTTCACTGTCTGTTCGTGGCTGGAGTAGCTTTCACTGTCTGTTAGTAGCTGGAGTAGCTTTCACTGTCTGTTCGTGGCTGGAGTAGCTTTCACTGTCTGTTAGTAGCTGGAGTAGCTTTCACTGGATGTTAGTGGCTGGAGTAGCTTTCACTGGATGTTAGTGGCTGGAGTAGCTTTCACTGTCTGTTAGTGGCTGGAGTAGCTTTCACTGTCTGTTAGTGGCTGGAGTAGCTTTCACTGTCTGTTAGTAGCTGGAGTAGCTTTCACTGTCTGTTAGTGGCTGGAGTAGCTTTCACTGTCTGTTCGTGGCTGGAGTAGTTTTCACTGTCTGTTAGTGGCTGGAGTAGCTTTCACTGTCTGTTAGTGGCTGGAGTAGCTTTTACTGTCTGTTAGTGGCTGGAGTAGCTTTCACTGTCTGTTCGTGGCTGGAGTAGCTTTCACTGGAGTATGTTTCTCTGGAGTAGATTTCTCTGGGTCGATTTCTCTGGAGTAGATTTCTCTGGAGTAGATTTCTCTGGAGTAGATTTCTCTGGAGTAGATTTCTCTGGAGTAGATTTCTCTATGGTAAATTTCTCTGTAGTAGCTTTCTTGGCACGTACACAGCCGTTCCAATGGAGAGGACCCCATGTAGAGAAGTGAACCACTGCAGCACAGCATTCCCATGTAAATGCCTGGAGAATATTCTGTTCCCGAAACACAGCAGACCAGGAGGACACAGAACTAAAATAGATTATTGAGGACTTGCCATTTGTGGCTTTCCCTTCCTTTCCCCACTTGTGAATTATTAAGAAGTCTTAGACTGTGAAGTGCCTACAGCGACTCTTCTCCCACAAGACGCTTTTAAGGCTAATCTGCTTCTTAGTTCTTCAACATTCACACATTCCCATGTTTTCACAAGTCGCTGCTTCTTTCACCTCGCTTGAGGCTCTCCTCTTGAACGGTTTGGAAAGTCTTCATGTAAAGACCCCACGTCATATAGGAACTTGGAAGTATCGCTTTGTTTAGTTCAATATTCATTTATTGTGTCCCTTAAGGAAGGCCCCAGCAGCTGAATGATCAGGGCTGGCTAATATTTTATATAAAAAATGTTATAAGTGCAGCCTATCCTAGTACTGTTCCCATGGTTCCCCACGGGTTTACTTTAAATCTGTGTGTGTCAGAAGTTAATACTGTGGTTTCCTGCTCAGTTTTAACATAATGACCTGATCGTTGTTACCTCTTAATCCCTCTCAGGGTCAACACAGAACTCTCCTGCTGCCTGCTGAGGATTTACTATTGCTAATCATTTATTAACCTGAAGAGAAGTATGTGGGAGAGGAAAGGAAAGATAGCGGGAGGGAGTTATGACATTCTCCACCTCCCTCAGGGTACATGGTTGCTCAGGTGTTTAGAATCAGGTTTGTGGCTCTCCAACATCCAGACGAGACTTTTAGGGACAGTTTACCCAGATTAAGACTAGTCCTAGACCTAGAATGGACAGCATGTTCAGCATAGCATCTCCATTGGCCAGGCATTTAGAATCAGGTTTGTGGCTCTCCAACATCCAGACGAGACTTTTAGGGACAGTTTAAGACTAGTCCTAAATTTAAGACCCAGATTAAGACTAGTCCTAGACCTAGACTGGACAGCATGTTCAGCACAGAATCTCCATTCTCCAGGCATTTAGAATCAGGTTTGTGATTCTCCAACATCCAAACAAGACTCTTAGACTTGAATCTAGAAAAGAGGACACAGGATGGTTGACCCCTAAATAACAATAACAGAGCATAGTTTGAGCTCCGCACTGATTGACTTGAGATGAAAGAAGTGCAGCAGCTGTCTTTTACCATCAGACTATGTTCACCGAAATTCACAAATTACATTATGCTGTAGAGACCTCTGATTATTCACTGTTCAAGGTTTATACACATTTTCCCTGACTTTTCCGTGACTTTTAACCACATTTTCATGACTATTACTTTAGCCTACATGAAAAAAGTAAGCTTTATTGACACTGGAAGGCTGCTATGTCTGATCCCATGTAGACCTGGCATCTCCTGCCGCTGTGCCCTTGATCAAGGCACTTAATCCTCCACAAAGTAGAACTGGACTGTTAGTCACATGTTGTCAACATGTGGTCAACCCTCCATCTGGAGAGCTGCTGAGTGTGCAGACTTGGTGTTTGATCCAGCCCTGAAACACCCAAGTCTGCTTATCAAGGTCCTGTTGACAGCTGATGTTTAGGCTACAGTGTGGTTAGACCAGGGCTGATGTTTAGGTTACAGTGTGATTAGACCAGGGCTGATGTTTAGGCTACAGTGTGGTTAGACCAGGGCTGATGTTTAGGTTACAGTGTGATTAGACCAGGGCTGATGTTTAGGCTACAGTGTGATTAGACCAGGGCTGATGTTTAGGCTACAGTGTGATTAGACCAGGGCTGATGTTTAGGCTACAGTGTGATTAGACCAGGGCTGATGTTTAGGCTACAGTGTGGTTAGACCAGGGCTGATGTTTAGGCTACAGTGTGATTAGACCAGGGGCTGATGTTTAGGCTACAGTGTGGTTAGACCAGGGCTGATGTTTAGGCTACAGTGTGATTAGACCAGGCTGATGTTTAACTACAGTGTGGTTAGACCAGGCTGATGTTTAGGCTACAGTGTGATTAGACCAGGGCTGATGTTTAGGCTACAGTGTGATTAGACCAGGGCTGATGTTTAGACTACAGTGTGGTTAGACCAGGGCTGATGTTTAGGCTACAGTGTGGTTAGACCAGGGCTGATGTTTAGGCTACAGTGTGATTAGACCAGGTCTGATGTTTAGGCTACAGTGTGATTATACCAGGGCTGATGTTTAGGCTACATTGTGATTAGACCAGGGCTGATGTTTAGACTACAGTGTGGTTAGACCAGGGCTGATGTTTAGGCTACAGTGTGGTTAGACCAGGGCTGATGTTTAGGCTACAGTGTGATTAGACCAGGGCTGATGTTTAGACTACAGTGTGATTAGACCAGGGCTGATGTTTAGGCTACAGTGTGATTAGACCAGGGCTGATGTTTAGGCTACAGTGTGATTAGGCCAGGGCTGATGTTTAGGCTACAGTGTGGTTAGACCAGGGCTGATGTTTAGGGTACAGTGTGGTTAGACCAGGGCTGATGTTTAGGTTACAGTGTGGTTAGACCTGGGCTGAAACAAAAGCCTTCACTCCCAGTAGGTATCCAGGAGGATGGTTGCCACAATACTTTTGTCTTTATAAAATGATTTCCTCATTCAATGAATCAGGAATCAAATGGATAAGGTAGGCTACTTCAAAGCAAGGTTGCTAACAAGACATGTATATATATAAGGCTAAAATATTCACGTTTCAGGGGAGATCTATGCACAGCAAGTTATTAGTCAATTAAGCTATTCGTTTAGGCCTGTCTGGATCGTGTTGCCCCTCGTTAATGCCTGTCTGGAGCGTGTTGCCCCTCGTTAAGGCCTGTCTGAGTCAGGGTCATCCAGGGTAAAGAGGTAGACAGAAAGATCCACCTTATGTCGTCTGCAGTCGACGGGAAAAACAAACCCTTTACTTTTCCACCGTGATCTGCTACTCGACCCCACAAGACGTTAGGATTACGTTATGACATGTTTTGCCGGGAGAAAAGAAAATCACTCCCACATCAAACATACAGCAACCCCAACACACTGGCCTCTCTCCCAACTGATAACAAAGAAAAACAACAAAGAGAGAGAGAGAGCTTTTTCCTGAGGGCATAAAATCACACGCCTTCTCTCATTCTCTCATTTCCTGTGTTCTATTAGAAATCTTTAGGTGAGAGATGTGGCTTCTTTGGGCAGTGGTTCTCAAACCTCTTCTCAGGGACCCCCCAGACGTTTCGCAGTGTTGTTGTACTAACTCACCTGATTCACCTAGTCAAGGGCTTCATGCTTAGTTGACAAGTTGAATTAGGTGTACTAGTTCTGGAATAGTAAAAAAAAAAAATACATGGAACAGTTGGGGGTTCCCCGAGGAGCGGGGAAGAATCTTCACAAGAATTTCTCACAAGAATCTCTTTCAATAAGTAAATATCCCCAACATGTTTTATATAATGCACGGTGGTTGCATTTCATCTTCTACTGCAGAAGATCTTAGGACCTTTTTAGACAATCAAAAGATGTGGTCTTCAGGTTGCATACTTATAAAGCCTTAGTATACGAGTCTTATTATAAAGCCTTAAGTAAGAGTCCTATTATAAACCCTTAAGTAAGAGTCCTATTATAAAGCCTTAAGTAAGAGTCCTATTATGAAGCCTTAAGTAAGATTCCTATTGTAAAGCCTTAAATAAGAGTCTTATTATTTAAGTAAGAGTCCTATTATAAAGCCAAAGGAAGAGTCTTATTATTGAAGTAAAAGTCATATTTTAAAGCCTTAAGTAAGGTTCCTATTATGAAGCCATAAGTAAGAGTCCTATTATAACGCCTTAAGTAAGATTCCTATTGTAAAGCCTTAAATAAGAGTCTTATTATTTCAGTAAGAGTCCTATTATAAAGCCTTAAGTAAGAGTCCTATTATAAAGCCTTAAGTAAGTGTCCTATTATAAAGCCTTCAGTAAGAGTCCTATTATAAAGCCTTCAGTAAGAGTCCTATTATAAAGCCTTCAGTAAGAGTCCTATTATAAAGCCTTCAGTAAGAGTCCTATTATAAAGCCTTCAGTAAGAGTCATATTATAAAGCCTTAAGTCTTATAACTTAAGTAAGAGTTCTATTATAAAGCCTTAAATAAGAGTCTTATAATTTAAGTAAGAGTTCTATTATAAAGCCTTAAGTAAGTGTCCTATTATAAAGCATTAAGTACGAGTCTTATTATTTAAGTAAGATTCCTATTATGAAGCCTTATGTAAGAGTCCTATTATTTAATTAAGAATCCTATTATAAAGCCTTAAGTAAGGTTCCTATTATGAAGCCTTAAGTCAGGTTCCTATTATGAAGCCTTAAGTAAGAGTCCTATCATAAAGCCTTAAGTAAGATTCCTATTGTAAAGCCTTAAATAAGAGTCTTATTATTTAAGTAAGAGTCCTATTATAAAGCCT
The DNA here is from genome assembly GCF_016432855.1 of Salvelinus namaycush. NCBI lineage: Eukaryota > Metazoa > Chordata > Actinopteri > Salmoniformes > Salmonidae > Salvelinus > Salvelinus namaycush. Next base: position 40,305,731 of record NC_052324.1, on the reverse strand, counting down.
TAAGTAAGAGTCCTATTATAAAGCCTTAAGCATCTTATTATTTAAATAAGATTCCTATTATGAAGCCTTAAGTAAGAGTCATATTATTTAATTAAGAGTCCTATTATAAAGCCTTAAGTAAGGTTCCTATTTTAAAGCCTTAAGTAAGGTTCCTATTATGAAGCCTTAAGTAAGAGTCCTATTATAAAGCCTTAAGTAAGAGTCCTATTATAAAGCATTAAGTAGGAGTCTTATTATTTAAGTAAGATTCATATTATGAAGCCTTAAGTAAGACTCCTATTATTTAATTAAGAGTCCTATTATAAAGCCTTAAGTAAGGTTCCTATTATAAAGCCTTAAGTAAGGTTCCTATTGTAAAGCCTTAAGTGAGAGTCCTATTATAAAGCCTTAAGTAAGGGTCCTATTATAAAGCCTTAAGTAAAATTCCTATTATAAAGCTTCAGGTGGGAGACATGGTCCAACTAATGGTATGATTGACAGCATTAATGAATGTTTTACAGCTCCTCCCTTGTCCTTCAGTTGACATCTGTGTTGACCTCATGGCTGCTACATTATTATCTGTTAATCAACAGTGTGTTCATTTCCAACATTCTACCTGATGATGCGTTCAACAGTTAGGAACAAAGACAGTCCTCTATGACTGCGTGGTCTTCGCCCTCTAGTTTTGACTAACAACATGCTTCAACTCATTATGACACGCCTGTCTTGTTTTCAACACCAAAGGCCCCGGTGTCTCTCTCTGTCTCTAGCTCTCTGTTGGTTTGGCCCGTACAGGAGGAACTGCTACTCTACGTTAAGGCACTTAACATATAATGTGAGATCGGAGTTGCTCATTTTTTAACATTTCTAGTTGTTGTTGTTGTTGTCATTTAGCAGATGTTCTTATCCAGCATACAGCACAGCTCAGTATTTAAATTCTTTATTTTATAAGATTAGGGAGAGGTGGGACAACACACGTTCATTGTAAACGAGAAAGTTCGTCGTGAAGTAATCAATTCCCAGGGCGAACTAGGAGGAAGTGCGTTTAAATCAAGTAGGTGCGCTTCACTGCTAGAGATCCGTTTAGTGTGCGGCTC
>NC_052324.1:40203232-40304555 GCF_016432855.1 Salvelinus namaycush | reverse complement strand
TATTTCTGATGTAGTAGTTCTGAAGTAGTAGTTCTGATAGTTCTGATGCAGTAGTTCTGATGCAGTAGTTCTGATGTAGTAGTTCTGAAGTAGTAGTTCTGATAGTTCTGATGTAGTAGTTCTGATGCAGTAGTTCTGATGCAGTAGTTCTGATAGTTCTGATGTAGTAGTTCTGATGTAGTAGTTCTGATGCAGTAGTTCTGATGCAGTAGTTCTGAAGTAGTAGTTCTGATGCAGTAGTTCTGATGCAGTAGTTCTGATGCAGTAGTTCTGATGTAGTAGTTCTGATGCAGTAGTTCTGATGCAGTATTTCTGATAGTTTTGATGCAGTAGTTCTGATGTAGTAGTTCTGATAGTTCTGATGTAGTAGTTCTGATAGTTCTGATGCAGTAGTTCTGATGCAGTAGTTCTGATGTAGTAGTTCTGATGCAGTAGTTCTGATGTAGTAGTTCTGAAGTAGTAGTTCTGATGTAGTAGTTCTGATGCAGTAGTTCTGATAGTTCTGATGCAGTAGTTCTGATGTAGTAGTTCTGATAGTTCTGATGTAGATAAGTTCGCTGATGTAGTAGTTCTGATAGTTCTGATGTAGTAGTTCTGATGCAGTAGTTCTGATGCAGTAGTTCTGATGTAGTAGTTCTGATGTAGTAGTTCTGATAGTTCTGATGCAGTAGTTCTGATGTAGTAGTTCTGATAGTTCTGATGTAGTAGTTCTGATGTAGTAGTTCTGATAGTTCTGATGCAGTAGTTCTGATGCAGTAGTTCTGATGTAGTAGTTCTGATGCAGTAGTTCTGATGTAGTAGTTCTGAAGTAGTAGTTCTGATGTAGTAGTTCTGATGCAGTAGTTCTGATGCAGTAGTTCTGATGCAGTAGTTCTGATGTAGTAGTTCTGATAGTTCTGATGTAGTAGTTCTGATGTAGTAGTTCTGATAGTTCTGATGTAGTAGTTCTGATGCAGTAGTTCTGATGCAGTAGTTCTGATGTAGTAGTTCTGATGTAGTAGTTCTGATGCAGTAGTTCTGATGTAGTAGTTCTGATGTAGTAGTTCTGATGCAGTAGTTCTGATGCAGTAGTTCTGATGCAGTAGTTCTGATGTAGTAGTTCTGATGTAGTAGTTCTGATGCAGTAGTTCTGATGTAGTAGTTCTGATAGTTCTGATGCAGTAGTTCTGATGCAGTAGTTCTGATATAGTAGATCTGATGCAGTAGTTTTGATGCAGTAGTTCTGATGTAGTAGTTCTGATAGTTCTGATGCAGTAGTTCTGATGTAGTAGTTCTGATGCAGTAGTTCTGATGCAGTAGTTCTGATGTAGTAGTTCTGATGTAGTAGTTCTGATAGTTCTGATGCAGTAGTTCTGATGCAGTAGTTCTGATGTAGTAGTTCTGATGCAGTAGTTCTGATGTAGTAGTTCTGATAGTTCTGATGCAGTAGTTCTGATGCAGTAGTTCTGATAGTTCTGATGCAGTAGTTCTGATGTAGTAGTTCTGATGCAGTAGTTCTGATAGTTCTGATGCAGTAGTTCTGATGTAGTAGTTCTGATGCAGTAGTTCTGATGTAGTAGTTCTGATAGTTCTGATGCAGTAGTTCTGATGTAGTAGTTCTGATGCAGTAGTTCTGATGTAGTAGTTCTGATGCAGTAGTTCTGATGTAGTAGTTCTGATAGTTCTGATGTAGTAGTTCTGATAGTTCTGATGCAGTAGTTCAAACAAACATACAGTCAATAATACAATATAAGAAGTCTATATACAGTGTGTGCAAATAAAGTAGGTTAAGGGAGGTAAGGCAATAAATAGGCCATAGTGGTGAAATAATTACAATATAGCAATTTAACACTGGAGTGATAGATGTGCAGAAGATGAATGTGCAAGTAGTGATACTGGGGTGCAAAGGAGCAAAATAAATAAATAATAGTATGGGGATGAGGATGTTGGATGGGCTATTTACAGATGGGCTATGTACAGGTGCAGTGATCTGTGAGCTGCTCTGACAGCTGGTGCTTAAAGTTAGTGAGGGAGATATGAGTCTCCAGCTTCAGTGATTTTGCTGTTCGTTCCAGTCATTGGCAGCAGAGAACTGGAAGGAAAGACGGCCAAAGGAGGAATTGGCTTTGGGGGTGACCAGTGAATATACCTGCTGGAGCGCGTGCTATGGGTGGGTGCTGCTATGGTGACCAGTGAGCTGAGATAAGGTGGGGCTTTACCTAGAAAATACTTATAGATGACCTGGAGCCAGTGGGTTTGGCGACGAATATGAAGCGAGGGCCAGCCAACGAGAGCATACAGGTCGCAGTGGTGGGTAGTATATGGGGCTTTGGTGACAAAACGGATGGCACTTTGATAGACTGCATCCAATTTGCTGAGTAGAGTGTTGAAGGCTATTTTGTAAATGCCATCGCCGAAGTCAAGGATCGGTAGGATAATCAGTTTTACGAGGGTATGTTTGGCAGTATTTTTTTTTTTTTTTTTTGCCAATTGGCCTGGACCCGTTTAGTACACGGAACCCTGCTGATCCATCACGACTGGTAACTGCACGAGGGGGCTACAACAGATTTCATCTATCTCTCCTTTCTCTCTCACTTTCTCTCATCTGCATCTCTCCCTCTCTCCTCTCTCCCTCTCTCTCCTCTTCATCTCTCTCCTCTGTCTCTCTGTCCCTCTCCTCTCTCTCTCTCCCTCTCTCTCTTCTGCATCTCTCTCCTCTGTCTCTCTGTCCCTCTCCTCTCTCGCTCCTCTCTCTCTCTCTGTCCCTCTCCTCTCTCTCCTCTGTCTCTCTGTCCCTCTCCTCTCTCTCTCCTCTGTCTCTATGCCCCTCTCCTCTTTCTCCCTCTCTCTCTCTTCATCTCTCTCCTCTCTCTCTCCTATATGGAAAGTCCATTATCGCAGCCTGAGGCCTTAAGTGCTGTAGCGTTGTTCCACGCCTTCAAACTTTTCGCAGCAGCTAGTGTCCCTGTGCCGTCAGTAGCTAGTGTCCCTGTGCCGTCAGTCAGCTAGTGTCCCTGTGCCGTCAGTTAGCTAGTGTCCCTGTGCCGTCAGTTAGCTAGTGTCCCTGTGCCGTCAGTTAGCTAGTGTCCCTGTGCCGTCAGCAGCTAGTGTCCCTGTGCCGTCAGTTAGCTAGTGTCCCTGTGCCGTCAGCAGCTAGTGTCCCTGTGCCGTCAGCAGCTAGTGTCCCTGTGCCGTCAGTTAGCTAGTGTCCCTGTGCCGTCAGTCAGCTAGTGTCCCTGTGCCGTCAGTTAGCTAGTGTCCCTGTGCCGTCAGTCAGCTAGTGTCCCTGTGCCGTCAGTTAGCTAGTGTCCCTGTGCCGTCAGTCAGCTAGTGTCCCTGTGCCGTCAGCAGCTAGTGTCCCTGTGCCGTCAGTCAGCTAGTGTCCCTGTGCCGTCAGCAGCTAGTGTCCCTGTGCCGTCAGTCAGCTAGTGTCCCTGTGCCGTCAGCAGCTCGTGTCCCAGTGCCGTCAGTCAGCTAGTGTCCCTGTGCCGTCAGCAGCTCGTGTCCCTGTGCCGTCAGTCAGCTAGTGTCCCTGTGCCGTCAGCAGCTAGTGTCCCTGTGCCGTCAGTCAGCTAGTGTCCCTGTGCCGTCAGCAGCTCGTGTCCCTGTGCCGTCAGTCAGCTCGTGTCCCTGTGCCGTCAGTCAGCTAGTGTCCCTGTGCCGTCAGTCAGCTAGTGTCCCTGTGCCGTCAGTCAGCTAGTGGCCCTGTGCCATCAGTCAGCTAGTGTCCCTGTGCCGTCAGTCAGCTAGTGTCCCTGTGCCGTCAGCAGCTCGTGTCCCTGTGCCGTCAGCAGCTAGTGTCCCTGTGCCGTCAGCAGCTAGTGTCCCTGTGCCGTCAGTCAGCTAGTGTCCCTGTGCCGTCAGTCAGCTAGTGTCCCTGTGCCGTCAGCAGCTAGTGTCCCTGTGCCGTCAGCAGCTCGTGTCCCTGTGCCGTCAGTCAGCTAGTGTCCCTGTGCCGTCAGTTAGCTTGTGTCCCTGTGCCATCAGTCAGCTAGTGTCCCTGTGCCGTCAGTAGCTAGTGTCCCTGTGCCGTCAGTCAGCTAGTGTCCCTGTGCCGTCAGTTAGCTAGTGTCCCTGTGCCGTCAGTTAGCTAGTGTCCCTGTGCCGTCAGCAGCTCGTGTCCCTGTGCCGTCAGTCAGCTAGTGTCCCTGTGCCGTCAGTTAGCTAGTGTCCCTGTGCCGTCAGTCAGCTAGTGTCCCTGTGCCGTCAGTAGCTAGTGTCCCTGTGCCGTCTGTAGCTAGTGTCCCTGTGCCGTCAGCAGCTCGTGTCCCTGTGCCGTCAGTCAGCTAGTGTCCCTGTGCCGTCAGTTAGCTAGTGTCCCTGTGCCGTCAGTTAGCTAGTGTCCCTGTGCCGTCAGTTAGCTAGTGTCCCTGTGCCGTCAGCAGCTAGTGTCCCTGTGCCGTCAGTTAGCTAGTGTCCCTGTGCCGTCAGTCAGCTAGTGCCCCTGTGCCGTCAGTCAGCTAGTGTCCCTGTGCCGTCAGTCAGCTAGTGTCCCTGTGCCGTCAGTTAGCTAGTGTCCCTGTGCCGTCAGTCAGCTAGTGTCCCTGTGCCGTCAGTCAGCTAGTGTCCCTGTGCCGTCAGTCAGCTAGTGTCCCTGTGCCGTCAGCAGCTAGTGTCCCTGTGCCGTCAGTCAGCTAGTGTCCCTGTGCCGTCAGCAGCTAGTGTCCCTGTGCCGTCAGTCAGCTAGTGTCCCTGTGCCGTCAGTTAGCTAGTGTCCCTGTGCCGTCAGTCAGCTAGTGTCCCTGTGCCGTCAGCAGCTAGTGTCCCTGTGCCGTCAGTCAGCTAGTGTCCCTGTGCCGTCAGTCAGCTAGTGTCCCTGTGCCGTCAGCAGCTAGCGTCCCTATGCCGTCAGTTAGCTAGTGTCCCTGTGCCGTCAGTTAGCTAGTGTCCCTGTGCCGTCAGCAGCTAGTGTCCCTGTGCCGTCAGTTAGCTAGTGTCCCTGTGCCGTCAGTTAGCTAGTGTCCCTGTGCCGTCAGTTAGCTAGTGTCCCTGTGCCGTCAGCAGCTAGTGTCCCTGTGCCGTCAGTTAGCTAGTGTCCCTGTGCCGTCAGTTAGCTAGTGTCCCTGTGCCGTCAGTTAGCTAGTGTCCCTGTGCCGTCAGCAGCTAGTGTCCCTGTGCCGTCAGCAGCTCGTGTCCCTGTGCCGTCAGTCAGCTAGTGTCCCTGTGCCGTCAGCAGCTAGTGTCCCTGTGCCGTCAGTTAGCTAGTGTCCCTGTGCCGTCAGTCAGCTAGTGTCCCTGTGCCGTCAGTTAGCTAGTGTCCCTGTGCCGTCAGTTAGCTAGTGTCCCTGTGCCGTCAGTTAGCTAGTGTCCCTGTGCCGTCAGTTAGCGATTTATGATGCTGATCTGGCCAGCACTCTGTTAACTAGCTTTGGAGGAGAGGAACGGAACAGTGTACAGACCAGAGAATCACTTTGAACCTGCACAGAGCTGGGGATTTGGGGAGCTCCGAACTCCCTTCAACGTTCCTCTCTCACTCCTCTTTCCCCCTCTGAGGCTGAGCATGACAGTAAATATGAGATCTATAGGCAAAGGCGGTGGTGGGAGGGTGGCTCTGAAGTCTTCGTTTGTTGGCTAGCACAGGTTCAGATTTTTCACCTAGTCGGCTCTGGGATTCAAACCAGCGACCTTTCAGTTACTGGCCCAACTCTCTTAACAGCTAGGCTACCTGACTCCCCTTTGAATATACAGTACCAGTCAAAAGTTTAGACACACCTACTCATTCAAGGGTTTTTCTTTATTTTATTATTTTCTACATTGTAGAATAATAGTGAAGACATCAAAACTATGAAATAACACATATGGAATCATGTAGTAACCAAACAAGTATTAAACAAATCAAAATATATTTTAGATTTTAGATTCTTCAAAATAGCCACCTTTTGCCTTGATGACAGCTTTGCACACTCTTGGCATTCTCTCAACCAGCTTCATGAGGTAGTCACCTGGAATGAAACCAGCTTTGCACTGTAGGGTGCCATTTGGGGCACACACAATGTCTTCTGGGACCTCCGTTGGAAGTCCCTCTCTCTGGGACATCTAGGCCTATCATATCTTCTGGGACCTCTAGGCCTCTCATATCTTCTAGGACCTCTGTTGGAAGTCCCTCTCTCTGGGACCTCTAGGCCTCTCATATCTTCTAGGACCTCTGTTGGAAGTCCCTCTCTCTGGGACCTCTAGGCCTCTCATATCTTCTGGGACCTCCGTTGGAAGTCCCTCTCTCTGGGACCTCTAGGCCTCTCATACCCCCCCCCCCCCCCCCCCCCCCCTTTGCTATTATAGCAGCAAAGTGGGAACCAACTCCATATTAATGTCTATGATTTTGGAATGAGATGTTCGACGAGAGAGGTGTCCACATAATCTGGTCCATGTAGTGTATCTATTATAGATAGGGTAAGTGCTCCTCTCATTACCCTGGGGCCACTTTACAGGCAACTGGTATGTTCACTATCCTGGCAGACAGGGCTAGGGGGACTCTGATATTTGAGGAGATTACTTTCCCTTGTTAGCTAACCTTATAGCCTTAATGCTTCCTTCCAGTGGGAGCGGGGTGGGACGGGATGCCCCTCCACCCCTTTCCACCGAACCCTAACCCCCGCTCCCTCTCTCTCTCTCTCTGTTGTCAGTGCAGTGAAGGGTGGCGTGTAAACCACCTCAAATGGGATATGGGGTTATGTGGTTGTGTGGGGTCATAAGACGGTGCTAAGAGAGAGAGAGAGAGAGAACACGTGTTTATTTATCCAGGTTGGTCTCAATGAGATCAAAATGTATTTTTCAAGACAATACAGGTAACTGCCAGAATAAAGGAAACCCTTGAGTAAATGAGGGATACAAAGTATATTTAAAGCAGGTGCTTCCACACAGGTGTGGCGCCTGAGTTAATTAAGCAATTAACATCCCATCATGCTTAGAATCATGCTGGGCAGGCCATTATTTTGGCTACCATGGTTATGCCCCCATAGGATGACAATGCTCCCATCCACAGGGCACGAGTGATCACTGAATGGTTTTATGAGCATGAAAACGATGTAAACCACATGCCATGGCCGTCTCAGTCACCAGATCTCAACCCAATTCAACACTTATGGGAGATTCTGGAGCGGCGCCTGAGACAGCGTTTTCCACCATTATCAAGAAAACACAAAAAAAAATGATGACATTTCTCAAATAGAGTTCCAGACACCATAAGGTGCATTGAAGCTGTTCTGATTGGTGGAGGCCCAACGCCCTATTGATACACTTTATGTTGGTGTTTTTCTTTTACTTTGTCACCGTATCGAGTTACCGTAGTTACCGGTATCTGACTAGTAATGCACCCTCGCCGTGGCCGGTTTCTCCCTAGTTGGTCACAGGTCAGTTCCTGCGTTACTCACTCAACAGCAAGTAGTTCGCTCTTTCTTCCCCAGCTACAAATGATCTGCCTGAAAGATTATGGAGAAAAAACTGGAGGAAAGAGAGGCGCCTTGTTCTAATGAGTTGATTGAATAGAGCCGTTGTTATTCTGGAGTCTAGTTTTAATGTTAGCCTGGAGGTGGGAGGGCGATGGTGTTGGTGTAGTGAAATACTATAAAATGAAAATTGCTCTTGACTCTCTCTCGACCAATCAGAAGGACGCAAATGTATAAGGCAGAGATAAAACAGAGGACAAGGTGTTTTTCTCCATAATTTGCCAGCGACATCAACAACAACAACAAAAAAAGTCTGATTTTCACCATGATACAACAGGTTGTTTTTTGTGAAAGGTTTTCTGATGAGTGTTTTACATTGGATCTGTGTCAGGTCTTGACTATTCACCGCAGGTCAAAACGACCCTCAGGCCACCGGGAAATGTGACAAGGATAGTTTCATTTAATTTTAGACAAATATTTTTCATTGTTAAATTAGGCCTATCCAAAAACGAACTCTCACTCAAATAATTAAATAATAACTTCCTTTTCTGACATCCGGATATTCGATTAACTGTGCCCATCTCTAGTGTGTGTGTGTAGGTGCGTGTGTGTGTATGCATGTGCATGTGTGTACGAGAGGCCAACAGACGCTGCTTTTAGGAGTGTTTCGTCATATTCTGGTTGTGGGGCGGACTACTCAAGGGCAACGCTTCCTTCACCCACTTCCACAATGTTTACATCTTATTGTCGAAACAGGAAGAGATTGTTAGCATTTTTTTTATATTATTGAATTTACTTTGGATGTTTTTGTCAGACACTGTGAACCTGAAGGCTGGTTTAAAGTACCAGACTCGACAGAGACATGTACCTTCTAACAGAAACTGAGAATTGACAGCTCAGGTTATTGAATCTGTTTCTTTACGCTAGTGAACTGAATCTGTTTCTTTACGATAGTGATCTGAATCTGTTTCTTTACGATAGTGATCTGAATCTGTTTCTTTACGACAGTGATATGAATCTGTTTCTTTACGATAGTGATCTGAATCTGTTTCTTTACGATAGTGATATGAATCTGTTTCTTTACGACAGTGATCTGAATCTGTTTCTTTACGACAGTGATCTGAATCTGTTTATTTACGATAGTGATATGAATCTGTTTCTTTACGATAGTGATATGAATCTGTTTCTTTACGATAGTGATCTGAATCTGTTTCTTTACGATAGTGATCTGAATCTGTTTCTTTACGACAGTGATCTGAATCTGTTTCTTTACGACAGTGATATGAATCTGTTTCTTTACGACAGTGATATGAATCTGTTTCTTTACGATAGTGATATGAATCTGTTTCTTTACGGTAGTGATATGAATCTGTTTCTTTACTATAGTGATATGAATCTGTTTCTTTACAGTAGTGATATGAATCTGTTTCTTTACAGTAGTGATATGAATCTGTTTCTTTACAGTAGTGATATGAATCTGTTTCTTTACGATAGTGATATGAATCTGTTTCTTTACGATAGTGATCTGAATCTGTTTCTTCACGATAGTGATATGAATCTGTTTCTTTACGATAGTGATATGAATCTGTTTCTTTATGACAGTGATATGAATCTGTTTCTTTACGACAGTGATCTGAATCTGTTTCTTTACGATAGTGATATGAATCTGTTTCTTTACGATAGTGATCTGAATCTGTTTCTTTACGACAGTGATCTGAATCTGTTTCTTTACGATAGTGATATGAATCTGTTTCTTTACGATAGTGATCTGAATCTGTTTCTTTACGGTAGTGATCTGAATCTGTTTCTTTACGACAGTGATCTGCTTCAGGAATATATCTGATATTGGTAACACTAGTCTTCTGTCTGGCTCTGCTTTTAACCTGTCTAGCCCCGGGGTTCCGCTAGCGGAACTCCTCCCACATTCCACTGAAAAGGCAGAGCGCGAAATTCAAAAAATATTTTTGAGAAATATTTAACTTTCACACATTAACAAGTCCAATACAGCAAATGAAAGATAAACATCTTGTGAATCCAGTCAACATGTCCGATTTTTAAAATGTTTTACAGCGAAAACACCACGTATATTTATGTTAGCTCACCACCAAATACAAAAAAGCACAGACATTTCTTTCACAGCACAGGTAGCTTGCACAAAACCAACCTAACTAACCAAGAACCAACCAAACTAACCAAGAAACAACTTCATCAGATGACAGTCTTATAACATGTTATACAATAAATCTATGTTTTGTTTGGAAAAATGTGCATATTTGAGGTATAAATCATAGTTTTACATTGCAGCTACCATCACAGCTACCATCAGAAATAGCACCGAAGCAGCCAGAGTAATTATAGAGACCAACGTGAAATACTCATCATAAAACATTTATGAAAAATACATGGTGTACAGCAAATGAAAGACAAACATCTTGTGAATCCAGCCAATATTTCAGATTTTTTAAGTGTTTTACAGCGAAAACACAATATAGCATTATATTAGCTTACTACAATAGCCAACCACACAACAGCATTGATTCAAGGCAACAGTAGCGATAGCGACAAAACCAGCAAAAGATATTAATTATTTCACTAACCTTCATAAACTTCATCAGATAACAGTCCTATAACATCATATTACACAATACATATATGGTTTGTTCGAAAATGTGCATATTTAGAGCTGAAATCCGTGGTTATACATTGTGAAAATGTAGCAACAATTTTCCAGAATCTCCGGATATATTTCTGACACTCACCTATTTTGACCAAATAACTAATCATAAACGTTACTAAAAAATACTTGTTGTACAGCAAATGATAGATACACTAGTTCTTAATGCAATCGCCGTGTTAGAATTCTAAAAATAGCTTTAGTACGACATGCAGCTTATGTTATAGCGAGAGAGCGCCCAAAATCTGGGCGGAAACTAATAGTTTACATTTTCGACAGAAATATGAAATAACATCATAAATGGGTCCTACTTTTGTTGAGCTTCCATCAGAATCTTGCACAAGGGGTCCTTTGTCCAGAACAATCGTTGTTTGGTTTTAGAATGTCCTTTTTCCCTCTTGAATTAGCAAGCAAAACTTGCCAAGTGGCGCGAAGCTGTCCATCGTGAACAAACGCAGAGAACGGAACACGCCAAAACTCCCGAAAAAAATTCAATAATCTGATTAAACTATATTGAAAAAACATACTTTACGATGATATTGTCACATTTATCAAATAAAATCAAAGCCGGAGATATTAGCCGTCTATAAGGAAAGCTTTTCAGAAGCCAAAGCTGATGTCCATCCCGCGTCTTCCTGAACAAAGGAAATTGGGGTCCTGTCATTCCAAGACCTCTCTTTTGACCATAGATATACCTAGGATCCCCATTTCACCTCTCACTGCCTATTGACATCTAGTGGAAGGCGTATGAAGTGCATGTATAGTCATAAATTTCAAGCAAATTGATAGGGAGGCCCTGGAACAGAGCCTCGATTTCAGATTTTTCACTTTCTGACAGGAAGTTTGCTGCAAAATGAGTTCTGTTTTACTCACAGATATAATTCAAACGGTTTTAGAAACTTGAGAGTGTTTTCTATCCAATAGTAATAATACTATGCATATTGTACGAGCAAGAATAGAGTACGAGGCCGTTTAAATTGGGCACGATTTTTCCCCAAAGTGAAAATAGCGCCCTCTATCCTCAACAGGTTTTAACCTCCTGATAGAATGAGTCCCTGTTTAAGAACTCACTTGTATTTCCCAAAACATTCACAGTACGCAGCGCAGCAGAGTTCAACCGCAGCCTCCAAATCTGTGTGTGTGTGAGTGTGTGTATGCCAGCGCATGTGTGTGTGTGCGCACCAGCCTCTGTGTACACAATTTTTATGGGAAAGATAACTTATGGGAAAGATCCCTGGCATGGCCTGTTGACCCTGCAGCTGGCAGAGTGTGCCTGGCTCTCTGTCTGCCATACTGAGAACGAACCTGAACTTCGACCACACCACAGGAGGCTGGTGGCGCTTTAATTTGGGAGGACGGCTCATAGTAATGACTGGAACGGAATAAATGGAATGTTATTGAACTCATACAATTCCATTCCAGCCATTATTATGAGCTGTCTTCCCTTCACCAGCCTCCTGTGGCACATACACAAACACACACACATGAATGAGACTAAGATGAGGGCACACTTAAAAATAAAAAAAAATCCCTTCATTATTACTTTGTTTACTCAGAATGTAATGTCCTGACTGACAAACACGTCTGGATGCTGACTGTAATGTCCTTACTGACAAACACCGTATCCTGAATGTACCTGAGCAGAAACCAGATTGCATACCAGAGAGAATACTATAGACATCAAGAAAGCCAGTCAGTTGATTATTGACAAGTATTTTTCCAACACTTTTGATAAACAGGGCAAAATAGAAATAGGCCTATAACAGTTAGGATCAACTTGATCTCCCCCTTTAAATAAAGGACCCATCGTGGCTGCCTTCCAAGCAATGGGAACCTCCCCAGAGAGGAGAGACAGGTTAATAAAGGTCAGAGATAGGCTTGGTGATGATAGGGGCAGCAACCTTAAAGAAGAAAGGGTCTAAACCATCTGACCCGGATGTCTTTTTTAGGGTCAAGTTTAAGGACTTATTTTAGCACATCAGACTCAGTGACGTCTACAGGGAGAAGCGGGGCAGTGGGAAATAGAGAGAGGAGCATCATTAGAAAGAGGTTAGGAGATGAGGAAGTGTTGGACGGGCAAGGAGGCGTGGCTGAGTCAAGTAGGAATCCTGACTTATTGAAGTGGGTGATTAAAGAGCTCAGCCAATGCGCTCCTTGTCAGTGACAATCACATCATCATTAAGGGACATGGGCGGAGGGTTAATTCTCCAGGTCTTTCACTGTTTTTCCAGAACTTCTCAAAACTGACTTAATGGCCAAAATTATCCTTTTTATACTTTGTAGTCAATTTTGACACTAGAATTAATGTTTCTGACCCCACATAGGCTGTTTTAAGGGTCAGTTGACCTTTAATTAGAACAAGCTACAACAAAAAATCAAATATAAAGATGAAATAATCTGAATAAGGAGCTGTCACCTGCTACGAAACCAAACTCTGGAACTAGAACGATCCCAGCAACACCTTCTCTATATACCACAGCATCAAATTAAAAGCTCTGGATCTAGAACGATCCCAGCAACACCTTCTCTTTATACCACAGCATCAAATTAAAAGCTCTGGATCTAGAACGATCCCAGCAACACCTTCTCTATATACCACAGCATCAAATTAAAAGGTCTGGAACTAGAACGATCCCAGCAACACCTTCTCTATATACCACAGCATCAAATTAAAAGCTCTGGATCTAGAACGATCCCAGCAACACCTTCTCTTTATACCACAGCATCAAATTAAAAGCTCTGGATCTAGAACGATCCCAGCAACACCTTCTCTTTATACCACAGCATCAAATTAAAAGCTCTGGATCTAGAACGATCCCAGCAACACCTTCTCTTTATACCACAGCATCAAATTAAAAGCTCTGGATCTAGAACGATCCCAGCAACACCTTCTCTTTATACCACAGCATCAAATTAAAAGCTCTGGATCTAGAACGATCCCAGCAACACCTTCTCTTTATACCACAGCATCAAATTAAAAGGTCTGGATCTAGAACGATCCCAGCAACACCTTCTCTATATACCACAGCATCAAATTAAAAGCTCTGGATCTAGAACGATCCCAGCAACACCTTCTCTATATACCACAGCATCAAATTAAAAGCTCTGGATCTAGAACGATCCCAGCAACACCTTCTCTTTATACCACAGCATCAAATTAAAAGGTCTGGAACTAGAACGATCCCAGCAACACCTTCTCTTTATACCACAGCATCAAATTAAAAGGTCTGGAACTAGAACGATCCCAGCAACACCTTCTCTATATACCACAGCATCAAATTAAAAGCTCTGGATCTAGAACGATCCCAGCAACACCTTCTCTTTATACCACAGCATCAAATTAAAAGCTCTGGATCTAGAACGATCCCAGCAACACCTTCTCTTTATACCACAGCATCAAATTAAAAGCTCTGGATCTAGAACGATCCCAGCAACACCTTCTCTTTATACCACAGCATCAAATTAAAAGGTCTGGAACTAGAACGATCCCAGCAACACCTTCTCTTTATACCACAGCATCAAATTAAAAGCTCTGGATCTAGAACGATCCCAGCAACACCTTCTCTTTATACCACAGCATCAAATTAAAAGTCCTCCAATTACGGTCTAACGTTTGTTTTTTTCGTAACAGTGTGGAGGTCTGGACGGGTCTGTCACAGCTGACAGCCTCTGAGCTAAAGCTTTAGGTTTCAGGAAGCTGTTCTGTTCTGGTTGTCTGGAGCTAAACAGCTTTTACCGTCAGGGGTCAGGTGAACCACCGAACACTCCTTTTAGGTGGTGGTCGGACAGGTAAAAGGTTTCTGTTTTGTAGGATTCGACTTCTATTTCCCCCCCTTGAATGTTGGCAAACAGTTACATTTCATCAGCATACTTCCTTGAGTGCACTTTGCTCAGAGATTTCTACGCTCGGTTTTCAAAAGGCTGAATTTGAAACGCTGACAACTTGACGCTGGTACAACAACACACAGGTGTTAATAAGGAAAGTGTTTTTTTAAAAAAAATTAAAAGGCGGGAATAACAGTGATCATCATGGTGGCTGTGTTCTCACCGTTGGTGGCCAGTCACGTCATCCGTTGGCTTTCCTGTGCTTGGCCCAAGACGTCCTGTTTAAGGAACACCTTTGCAGGAGGCAACATGTCTTAAGGCCAAATGAATGAACCGTGCAATTAAAGAGTGGTCGTCCCTAAAGTAGAGATTTATTGTTTATATAAAGTAATAAAGTAGAGCTTTATTGTTTATATAAAGTAGAGCTTTATTGTTCTGTAACGATTTACATGACATACAACTTGTATGTGTTGTTCATAAAGCACATCTAAACATGCCATACAGTTACAAAGAGCATTATTAAAGCCTGATAACATTTGACAGAACATTTTTACTTTGCTAGTCAGAGTCTAATGTTAGCTAGCTATAGCCTAATGTTAGCTAGCTAACATTGAACCTGGTTGGTTAGCTCCCAGCAGATTCATGCAAGGGTAGTAACGACATGATTTGGCACTATGTTCATTGTTGTTCAACTAGCTAGGTTCATTGGTTAGCTAGCTAGCTACATGTCTTAAGCTAAAGTGTACATCACGCGTTGAATATGGCCGGTGTCAGTAAACGTCGGCAAAAAAAAGCGTAATGTAATTGTTGCCAGCAGAGCTGGTTAGGCTGTTTTCATGTTATCCAGAGGTAAACAAATCATCGGCCAGAGCATCAAATGTGCGTTCTGAACGCTCTGAGAGCGAAATGAGATGGGTGGGGCTAAAGCGTAAGAGGGTGGAGACAAAGAAGAGCTCTCCAGTAGGTACCAAAACATTCAAAGGCCATTTTCTCAAAAGTGAGTTTACAAGTTGATTAACTTTCAAAGCAGAATTACTTTCCGATTGTTCCTCAAAAAATGCAGTGTATGATATACCATTTTGTAGCTCTTGGTCTCTACTTTTATCCACTGTAAAAATAAAAAATAAAAAAATGTTGCTACATAAGACCAAATCCAGGTCGCGAGTCACATTTTTGTTCAGTGTACATACATTAATCAAAGGGCAGTACAGATTCACAGAATACAGCCAATGTCAAAGCTAAACAAATAATTTTCTACCTTCAGTCGTGTTTCTACTAAAGCTCCAGATCTAACTGGGTGATCAATAAATCATGGAATGTTTGTAAGTTGCTAGGTCTTAGCAGGTGAATGGTTCATTTTCTAATGATTATGCTATCTATTTATGGCTCCATACAGAATCAAGCTAGCTAGCTAGCTAGCTAGCTTAAAAATAGCTTGCAAAATTATTTTACCTAGTCTATTTCGGTACTACAAATGATGTTCACAACTCATCAGTTACACGTTTGAGAATGTGTTTACAACTACAGATTATTCTTTCATGTTCACAACTCATCAGTTAGACACTTCCAATTTGTGTTTACAACTACAAATCTATTCTGCACGCTCAAATCATTGTTAATGATTTACCTTCATAGATGACATGTCATCTGTTACTCCCCAACCATAGGGTAACGACTATCGTACTGCAGTGATCGTTATCTTAACCCTAAGAACACACTGTCATATTTGGTCTGTCTGTCTGTCTCTGTGTGTGTGTTTGTGTGTGTATGTGCGTGTGTGAGTAGACAGCCTTTGCTACAGACAACCCGACAGACAGACAGACAGACAGACAGACAGACAGACAGACAGACAGACAGACAGACAGACAGACAGACAGACAGACAGACAGACGAACAAACAGGCAAGACAGGCAGCCAGCCATGTCAGCAGGCCAGGGCTGGTGTGGAGGTTAGAGCTGGGAGGGCTGGGCCAAGGCTGGTGTGGGGGTTAGAGCTGGAAGGGCTGGGCCAGGGCTGGTGTGGAGGTTAGAACTGGGAGGGCTGGGCCAAGGCTGGTGTGGGGGTTAGAGCTGGGAGGGCTGAGCCAGGGCTGGTGTGGAGGTTAGAACTGGGAGGGCTGGGCCAGGGCTGGTGTGGAGGTTAGAGCTGGAAGGGCTGGGCCAAGGCTGGTGGGGAGGTTAGAGCTGGAAGGGCTGGGCCAGGGCTGGTGGGGAGGTTAGAGCTGGAAGGGCTGGGCCAGGGCTGGTGGGGAGGTTAGAGCTGGGAGGGCTGGGCCAGGGCTGGTGTGGAGGTTATAGCTGGAAGGGCTGGGCCAGGGCTGGTGGGGAGGTTAGAGCTGGGAGGGCTGGGCCAGGGCTGGTGTGGAGGTTAGAACTGGGAGGGCTGGGCCAAGGCTGGTGGGGAGGTTAGAACTGGGAGGGCTGGGCCAGGGCTGCTGTGGAGGTTAGAACTGGGAGGGCTGGGCCAAGGCTGGTGGGGAGGTTAGAGCTGGAAGGGCTGGGCCAGGGCTGGTGGGGAGGTTAGAGCTGGAAGGGCTGGGCCAGGGCTGGTGGGGAGGTTAGAGCTGGAAGGGCTGGGCCAGGGCTGGTGGGGAGGTTAGAGCTGGGAGGGCTGGGCCAGGGCTGGTGTGGAGGTTAGAGCTGGAAGGGCTGGGCCAAGGTTGGTGGGGAGGTTAGAGCTGGGAGGGCTGGGCCAGGGCTGGTGTGGGGGTTAGAGCTGGGAGGGCTGGGCCAGGGCTGGTGGGGAGGTTAGAGCTGGGAGGGCTGGGCCGGGGCTGGTGGGGAGGTTAGAGCTGGGAGGGCTTGGAGTCTGGAGAGTCTGGCCCAATGCAGCTCAGGTCACCCCAGACTGATTTATTCACGGTGTTTGGGGCCGCTCGGCTTTCCACCCAGGCCCCGGGCCAGCCTGCCAGGCTGAGGAGATCAGAGGAGAGGAGACTTAATGTGTTGTTAAACTAACGTTCTACTTGGACAGACTTGTCAACTCAGAGGACATAGACATAGACATAAACACAGACATAGACACAGACACAGACACGGACACAGACTACCATTGACTTGGCAGGGTAGCAGTCACACAGACAGGCAGATAGACAGGAAGGCAGATCGACAGAGACAGGCAGACAGAGGCAGAGAGGGAGGCAGACAGAGGCAGGCAGACACAGCAGGTAGACAGGCAGGCAGGTCGACAGAGACAGGCAGAGACAGGCAGAGAGGGAGGCAGAGACAGCAGGTAGACAGGCAGGCAGATCGACAGAGACAGGCAGAGGCAGGCAGAGAGGCAGGCAAACACAGCAGGAAGACAGGCAGGCAGATCGACAGAGACAGGCAGACAGAGGGAGGCAGAGAGGGAGGCAGGCAGACAGAGGCAGAGAGGGAGGCAGGCAGAGAGGGAGGCAGGCAGACAGACAATTGTTAAAAATTGACAGGTTTGTAATCCTGTTTCTCTTATTGTGGAAATTTTTCTTCACAGTGATGTATCTATGTGATGAATGCTGGTTTCCAGAAATCGTGGTTGAAAGATTATTGGAATTAGGAGGGAAATCCGGAAATTCTCCTACCGGGGTTTCTGGAAAACCTGGTAATTTTTGGAAAGTTACTAGAATTTTGCAACCCATGTACTGTATGTAATTTCCTCTTTAGTATATCAGCTGCTGAACATAGCACCTGGTCTATGTCCTAACCAGGAGGAACAGCGTTGGTCAGGACCTCTCATTTGATTGAAATAGATACACTTTGATATATCAGCTGTTTGTTTTAGCAAATACAGAAGTGATATGGAGACAGGACGGCTTCTCCAATCTCTTTTGCATAACTTCTATTTATACAGATTTGTCTCACTGAGATAAACAAATCTTTTTGGAAGAGAGACCTGTTCAAAATAGCAGCAGTGGGCAGGAAGTGAGGAAATCTTTGTTGTGGGCCAGGATGTTTTGAAGGTTGTGGCTAGATGGTGTACAGCTACGAACGGGAGTGACTTTTCATAGCAGGTTAGGACAGCATTTTAGCTAACCCTAAACCCTTTTCCTAACCTTAACCTTTTACTGCAGTGGGCTAAATCAGGGTCACACAGTGTTTCTTGGTAGCCTTAAACAAATCTACTTTGAAACAAAAGTATACACCTCACACACACATGGTTATGGGCTTAAAAAAAGAAGACACCTGTACCATGTCAGATATAGAGTGGACATATGTATTACATGTTGAGTTAGCATCCCAATTTTACACTTTATATACTTCACAGAAGCCTGAAATATATAAACCGTTTGACATAGGATCACAGGATTTTCGGTAGCTCTTTTGAAATAATGTTAATCAATTATGAAATTATGAAAAATATTAACATTCCACCCATGAGGCCACTAGAGGGCGATTTGACCATTTGACTGAAGGAAAGGTGGGGTAACCCAATTCTCCTAACCACTGTCCTAACCTTAGCCTCATTAACCTCATTCTCCACACCTGCTGCGTAAGTTCTCCTAACCTGCTATGAAAAGTAATTTCCGTCCATAGCTGTATACCATCTAGTCAAAACCATGTTTGAATGGCCATGCTTTAAGGAACACGTTATGTCCACAACATGATCATAACTAAACTATAAGTTATCAGAGAATACAAGGTTTTTTTGCTGTTTGCTTTGAATCTATATCAGCAACATCTGTGGGATGGGATATTGTTCTATTCATGTCTCATCAAGGAACATTTCCCTCAGTAGATGAAGGGATAAGATGAAACGGTAGCTATTAGGTAGGTATTGTCGACAGACATCATCCATTTCTCTCCGATAACTGTATTTCACAGTGGAATCTTTTGTCACAATGAAAGGTGTTTTATTGCATCCATATCAGGTAATTGCCTCAATAGTAAGAGGCAACAACAACAAAAAACTGTTTTTTTTTGTTTTGTTACGGAAGGGCAGATGAGGGAACTAGCTAGCAGATTCCAGTGGGCATTCATTACGCTACAAATCACTCGCACTACTGTAAGGTTGAAAACATCCACAATAACTACTAATAATGCAACTTCTCGTGCCTTCAGAAGGTCCAAGCATTGTGCACCCCCCCCACCCCCCCCACCCCCAAACACACACATGCACACACATACATATGATCCTGATAATCAAACGTTACCAAGCCCACGCCAACAATCCGCATTACTAGTTTTCCCAGAGATCAGACTAACATATTTTCTTGGGGAACGCCTGGGTTGTGGCTTTGCGGCTGCTAAGCTTTTTGTTTTAGGCAGGACTTAAGCTGTTTGAGTTGACTTTGGTTTAATGCCTTTCCCCCCCCCCTTTTTTCCCCCCCTCGTTCTGTCTTCCAGATAAAGAAATACTTTGAGCTGGAGCCTTTAGCCAGGGGGAAGCGTTGGATCCTGGAGGGCAGTACGACAAACAACATGGTGGCCGTGAAGGAGAACTTCATCCAGCTAATCAGACTACTGGAGGACACGGACACAGGGCTACCCGCAAGGATATGATGCTAATGCTACATTAGACACAGGGCTACCCGCAAGGATATGATGCTAATGCTACATTAGACACAGGGCTACCCGCAAGGATATGATGCTAATGCTACATTAGACACAGGGCTACCCGCAAGGATATGATGCTAATGCTACATTAGACACAGGGCTACCCGCAAGGATATGATGCTAATGCTACATTAGCATCTTATAGCAAAGGACATCACAGCTTACAATTCTAGGGAGAGAGAACGTTTTTGTAATGTTACCCGTAATGTTCCCATAATGTTTGAATGTCTAGTTTTCCGTTAGTTAGGGGAACATTCTATGTTAGCAAAAAAAAATTCTGAGAACCTTTTTAGCATGTCTTGTTGTTAAAGTTAGGAGAATATTCCCTTAATGTCAAGCAGAACTTATCTCGAACGTGGTCACAATGTTCTCAGAATATAGAACATTAATGTTCTAGACACGTTTTAAAGGACGTTGCAAGAACATTCCTGTGTACAGTTTTCTGAGGGTTAGGAGAATATTCTTGCAATGTTCCCATGAAACTTGTCTAGAACATTTATAATCTTATATTCTGAGAACATGGTAACCATGTTAACCATGGTAACCATGTTCTGGGTAAGGTCTACTTGACATTAAGGGAATGGTCTCTTGAAAACATTCCTTGCGCATCACGGGAACGTTCCTATGAAAACTCTAAAGGGAACATTCTCTAAAGTTGCGGGAACATTTGTTGTTAGCTGGGATGGTGATAATGATGGTGATATTAATATTAATGCTAATGTTAGCATGTTGAGTCAAAGGATTGTATGATGTTAATGCTAACATTAGCATGTTGAGTCGAAGGATAGTATGTTAATGCTAACGTTAGCATGTTGAGTTGACAGATGGTATGATGTTAATGCTAACATTATTATGTTGAGTCGAAGGATGGTATGACATTAATGCTAATGTTAGCATGTTGAGTCAAAGGATGGTATGACATTAATGCTAACATTAGCATGTTGAGTCGAAGGATGGTATGATGTTAATGCTAACGTTAGCATGTTGAGTCGAAGTATGGTATGATGTTAATGCTAACGTTAGCATGTTGAGTCGAAAGATGGTATGATGCTAATGCTAACGTTAGCATGTTGAGTCGAAAGATAGTATGATGCTAATGCTAACGTTAGCATGTTGAGTCGAAGGATGGTACGACGTTAATGCTAATGTTAGCATGTTGAGTCAAAGGATGCTATGACGTCAATGCTAATGTTAGCATGTTGAGTCAAAGGATGGTATGACGTTAATGCTAACGTTAGCATGTTGAGTCAAAGGATGGTATGATGTTAATGCTAACGTTAGCATGTTGAGTCGAAGGATGGTATGACGTCAATGTTAGCATGTGAGTGGAAGGACAACCACAGCAAGACCTGCCAGTGTCCACAGACACACAATAACATGTTGAAACGTCTTTGCGTTCATGTAGTTGATTTTGGAGTTGTGTTTTGTTCTCACAGACTCTTGTCTCGCCCAGTTTTGGAAGCGGGATTAAGTAAATGGGCGGCAGCACAGCACAGAACAGCTACCTACACAACAAATTCATCTGTAAGCATTCAACAGAGCAGCTACACAACACATCCTCCTATCCAAAAAAACTCAGTTCCGTTCAACCCCACCCACCCAACTGATGCAGTTGTTTTGTAATGAAGGAAACTCCTTGAACTTTCTCAGTAATGAAAGCTGTTTGTTTACCACTATGTAATGTGTGCCATGTCAATGAAACCCCCCCCCCCCCCCCCCCCCGCAGCGTCATTCACAGCGTACGGCATTCCTCGAGTCGTCATCATGAACACACTGCAGTGACTGCAGCTCATCTGTAAATATGTTTAACATTTGGGATAATTGCTTTACCATATGTCCATCTGAGCAGCACATATGCCTGAAATTAGCCAGAAAAGTGCCAGTTGTCAAGTTGGCCTAGTTGTTCAGTCCTGATAACTAACAATGTTCTGAAGCCTTCTGTTGTGTGTTAACATACTGTAGTTACAGAGAAGTGGGTAGTTCAAACCACAGCCAGACAGGTAGGCAGGCAGACAGACAACATCCCCCTTTGAGTCTTAATGTCCCTAGGAAGGTCCCATACTAGTCTCTAGGTCCATAATAGGATATTATTATGCAGAATAATCTGTATGGCAAGAGAGAAGCACTGTAGAACATGGTATGAAGGGGTAGGGGTCGTGTTTGGTGGGGTGGAATACAAACTCTATCAATCGCCGTCGGCGACAGCTGCGTCTGACACGGTTTTGTCCTGCCTGCCAACCTAATGCCTTCCAACTGTCTGTCTGTCTGTGAAGACTCCTCCCTGTCTAACACCCTAGGACCCCCCAACACCCCCCCCCCCCCCCCCCCCCAACACATCCTGGACCCCCAACACACCCCACCACATCCTGGACCCCCAACACACCCCACCACATCCTGGACCCCCAACACACCCCACCACATCCTGGACCCCCAACACACCCCACCACATCCTGGACCCCCAACACACCCCCACCACATCCCGAACCCCCCAACACACCCCCACCACATCCTGGACCCCCAACACACCCCCACCACATCCTGGACCCCCAACACACCCCACCACATCCTGGACCCCCCCAACACACCCCACCACATCCTGGACCCCCCCAACACAGTCCACCACATCCTGGACCCCCAACACACCCCCACCACATCCCGAACCCCCCCAACACACCCCCACCACATCCTGGACCCCCAACACACCCCCACCACATCCTGGACCCCCCCAACACACCCCACCACATCCTGGACCCCCCCAACACAGTCCACCACATCCTGGACCCCCAACACACCCCCACCACATCCCGAACCCCCCCAACACACCCCCACCACATCCTGGACCCCCAACACACCCCCACCACATCCTGGACCCCCAACACACCCCACCACATCCTGGACCCCCAACACACTCCCACCACATCCCGGACCCCCAACACACTCCACCACATCCTGGACCCCCAACACACCCCACCACATCCTGGACCCCCAACACACCCCCACCACATCCTGGACCCCCAACACAACCCACCACATCCTGGAACCCCAACACACCCCCACCACATCCTGGACCCCTAACACACCCCCACCACATCCCGAACCCTCAACACACCCTCAACACACCACATCCCAGACCCCCAACACACCCCCACCACATCCCGGACCCCCAACACACCCCCATCACATCCCGGACCCCCAACACACCCCCACCACATCCCGGACCCCCAACACACCCCCACCACATCCCGGACCCCCAACACACCCCCACCACATCCCGGACCCCCAACACACCCCCACCACATCCCGGACCCCCAACACACCCCCACCACATCCTGGACCCCCAACACACCCCACCACATCCTGGACCCCCAACACAACCCCACCACATCCTGGACCCCTAACACAACCCCACCACATCCTGGACCCCCCCAACACAACCCCGGAACCCCCCGGAACCCCAACACATTCTGTAAATGTCACGTTTAGGGATGTTGCTCTGAAATGGCTGTAATATTATAAACACAGTGGTGTAAAGTACTTCAGTAAAAATACTTTAAAGTATTACTTAAGTCCTTTTTTTAATTGTATCTTTACTTTAATATTTATATTTTGGAAAACTTTAACTTCACTACATTCCTAAAGAAAAGTATGTACTTTTTAACTCCAGACATTTTCCTTGACACCCAAAAGTACTATTTACATTTCGAATGCTTAGCAGGACTGGAAATTGGTCCTATTCATCCCTACTGCTGATCTGGCGAAGTCACTAAACACAAATGCTTCATCTGTAAAGTATGTCTGAGTGTTGGAGTGTGCCCCTGGCTATCTGTAAAAAAGTAAAGAACATGAAAATCATTTGGTCTGCTTTGCTTAATTAAAAAAATATTTAGATATTTTACCTTTATTTAACTTGGCAAGTCAGTTAAGAACAAATTCTTATTTACAATGACGGCCTAGGAACAGTGGGTTAACTGCCTTGTTCAGGGGCAGAACAACAGATTTTTACATTGTCAGCTCGGGGATTCGATCTTGCAACCTTTACGGTTACTGGCCCAACGCTCTAACCACTAGGCTACACGCCAGCCAATATATTCCTTAATATAAGTAATTAAAAATTATTTATTATTTTACTTTTGATACTTAAAAGTATATTTTAGCAATTACATTTACATTTGATACTTAAGTATATTTAAAACCAAATAGTTTTAGACTTTTACTCAAGTAGTATTTTACTGGGAGACTTTTACTTGAGTCATTTTCTATTAAGGTATCTTTACTTTTACTCAAGTATGACATTTGGATACTTTTTCCACCACTGCAACCCCAGACTCCCCATTTGTACCCTACCCAAGCCCCCTACCCACCCCATCCCAGAACCCTAGTCCACTGCCATCTCCACTCCCTATTCCAGTACTTTCTAGGTGTGGTATTTACAATACCCCCCCCCCCCCCTCCCCACACCCCCCTCGTCCCAGGTGCAAATTTAGAAGTGGGCCCGGCAGAGATCACTGTAGCACGGTCTTCACGGTCTTCCTCGAAAGGAAGCAGGAGGTCAGTTAGACAATTTGGGAATTAAAATATGTTTGTGTCCCGTAGATTAGGTTACATGGAAACAGTCGTCTTTCTGTTTTTTGTAGGCTAAGCATTAGCCAATCTATTGTATTAAAAGCACCTCTTTGTCGCACCATTCACAAACTCGCATCATTCACTACTACTTTGTGTGTAAATAAATATTGATCAGCCATATTTGTCTCTGTCTGCAAATCGTCGCTCTCCTATTAAGGTAGGCTATATTATGCAAAACAATAGCTCAAGGGGAGGTGCAAGTACCTGTTTTTTTGGCTTCATGCTGTTCTCTGACAGATTTGCTGCGCGTTCCCGACTGTAGGTTATGCTGTAGGTTAATGGGCTACATCCACAGATCATAGAAAGCGAATCTCATTTTAGTTCTGTGAGAGATACTGGTCTCACACGGCCACACGTTGGGTCTCAAACATAGGTTACAATTTTGCACAAACCATAAGTCCGGGTCGGCCCAACCCGAATCAACTCTTAGTATATCAGACCTGGGCTGAAAATCAACTTTTTCACATATTTGTTTTGGGGGGGGGGGGGGGGGAAGAGCCAACTCAAATTAACTTTGATTTATTTTCTTAAAATGCTTACACTGTAAAAGGTTTGAATGGTTTTTCATGACAGGAGTGGTACCAGATCCGGTCAAATAGGTTCCGGAAAGAAACAGAGAGGTGACTCCTCCTCATAGATGGGCAGCCTCCCCATAGACCCCTCTCCTCGACCCTGATGGGGGCAGCCTCCCCATAGACCACTCTCCTTGACCCTGATGGGGGGGCAGCCTCCCCATAGACCCCTCTCCTCGACCCTGATGGGGGGGCAGCCTCCCCATAGATCCCTCTCCTCGACCCTGATGGGGGGGCAGCCTCCCCATAGACCCCTCTCCTCGACCCTGATGGGGGGGCAGCCTCCCCATAGATCCCTCTCCTCGACCCTGATGGGGGGGCAGCCTCCCCATAGACCCCTCTCCTTGACCCTGATGGGGGGGCAGCCTCCCCATAGACCACTCTCCTCGACCCTGACGGGGGGCAGCCTCCCCATAGACCCCTCTCCTCGACCCTGACGGGGGGGCAGCCTCCCCATAGATCCCTCTCCTCGACCCTGACGGGGGGGCAGCCTCCCCATAGACCACTCTCCTTGACCCTGATGGGGGGGCAGCCTCCCCATAGACCACTCTCCTCGACCCTGACGGGGGGCAGCCTCCCCATAGACCCCTCTCCTCGACCCTGACGGGGGGGCAGCCTCCCCATAGATCCCTCTCCTCGACCCTGACGGGGGGGCAGCCTCCCCATAGACCACTCTCCTCGACCCTGATGGGGGGGCAGCCTCCCCATAGACCCCTCTCCTCGACCCTGACGGGGGGCAGCCTCCCCATAGACCCCTCTCCTCGACCCTGACGGGGGGGCAGCCTCCCCATAGACCCCTCTCCTTGACCCTGATGGGGGGGCAGCCTCCCCATAGATCCCTCTCCTCGACCCTGACGGGGGGGCAGCCTCCCCATAGACCACTCTCCTTGACCCTGATGGGGGGGCAGCCTCCCCATAGACCCCTCTCCTCGACCCTGACGGGGGGGCAGCCTCCCCATAGACCCCTCTCCTCAATCCTGATGGGGGGGCAGCCTCCCCATAGACCCCTCTCCTCGACCCTGACGGGGGGGCAGCCTCCCCATAGATCCCTCTCCTCGACCCTGACGGGGGGGCAGCCTCCCCATAGATCCCTCTCCTCGACCCTGACGGGGGGCAGCCTCCCCATATATCCCTCTCCTCGACCCTGATGGGGGGGCAGCCTCCCCATAGACCACTCTCCTCGACCCTGATGGGGGCAGCCTCCCCATAGATCCCTCTCCTCGACCCTGATGGGGGCAGCCTCCCCATAGACCCCTCTCCTCAACCCTGATGGGGGCAGCCTCCCCATAGACCCCTCTCCTCGACCCTGATGGGGGGGCAGCCTCCCCATAGACCACTCTCCTCAACCCTGATGGGGGGGCAGCCTCCCCATAGACCCCTCTCCTCGACCCTGATGGGGGGGCAGCCTCCCCATAGACCACTCTCCTCAACCCTGATGGGGGGGGGCAGCCTCCCCATAGACCACTCTCCTCAACACTGATGGGGGGGGGCAGCCTCCCCATAGACCACTCTCCTCAACCCTGATGGGGGGGGGCAGCCTCCCCATAGACCACTCTCCTCAACCCTGATGGGGGGGCAGCCTCCCCATAGATCCCTCTCCTCGACCCTGATGGGGGGGCAGCCTCCCCATAGATACCTCTCCTCAACCCTGATGGGGGGGCAGCCTCCCCATAGACCACTCTCCTCAACCCTGATGGGGGGGGGGGCAGCCTCCCCATAGACCCCTCTCCTCGACCCTGATGGGGGCAGCCTCCCCATAGATCCCTCTCCTCGACCCTGATGGGGGCAGCCTCCCCATAGACCCCTCTCCTCGACCCTGATGGGGGGGCAGCCTCCCCATAGATCCCTCTCCTCGACCCTGATGGGGGCAGCCTCCCCATAGACCCCTCTCCTCGACCCTGATGGGGGGGCAGCCTCCCCATAGACCACTCTCCTCAACCCTGATGGGGGGGGCAGCCTCCCCATAGACCCCTCTCCTCGACCCTGATGGGGGCAGCCTCCCCATAGATCCCTCTCCTCGACCCTGATGGGGGCAGCCTCCCCATAGACCCCTCTCCTCAACCCTGATGGGGGGGCAGCCTCCCCATAGACCCCTCTCCTCGACCCTGATGGGGGGGCAGCCTCCCCATAGACCACTCTCCTCAACCCTGATGGGGGGGGAAGCCTCCCCATAGACCACTCTCCTCAACCCTGATGGGGGGGGGCAGCCTCCCCATAGACCACTCTCCTCAACCCTGATGGGGGGGGCAGCCTCCCCATAGACCACTCTCCTCAACCCTGATGGGGGGGCAGCCTCCCCATAGATCCCTCTCCTCGACCCTGATGGGGGGGCAGCCTCCCCATAGATCCCTCTCCTCAACCCTGATGGGGGGGCAGCCTCCCCATAGACCACTCTCCTCGACCCTGATGTCCCAGGAGGACATGCTCTCGGCGGGATTAAAGATAAACAGCGACTCGGCTTCCCCGAGAGGATACCATAAACACAAGCCCTGCGGTGACGCACCACAAACGCATCGGCAGGCCACCATACGACACCTATCAATTTCGACTGTTCTGTTGTTGTTGTCCCTGTGACGGGGTGATACCAGGAAACCAAGAGGAGAATTGTGGATAATGGGGAGGGGTTTCCTCTCTATGCATGTCAACACCCACCACCACCTTCCAACGCAAACAAACACACACACACACACACACACACACACACACACACACACACACACACACACACACACACACACACACACCCCTTTTGGAAAACAAACACAACGTAAACAGACCAGATAATTAGAGCTCAATTTCAGCCAAATGATTGTCCAAGCATTTCTCCACATGGCTAAGCTAAATAACACATTTAGATTGATGCTTTGATGCTCCATTTCAGGATAATGCCAGATGGGTTGGTCCATTTTTTACTTGGGATTTTTGTGCAAAATGATCATATCTGACTAATAACGGAGGCCTAAAGGAATAAAATGGGCCGTTGTGGGACTCTCAGGAAAACATTGGGTTGGTGTGTTAGAAATGCCAGATTCTGGTCCCAGTCCACCCCTGCTCCTAATATTGTATCTCTCCAACCCTAGCTCCACCCCTGCTCCTAATATTGTATCTCTCCAACCCTAGCTCCACCCCTGCTCCTAATATGGTATCTCTCCAACCCTAGCTTCACCCCTGCTCCTAATATTGTATCTCTCCAACCCTAGCTCCACCCCTGCTCCTAATATTGTATCTCTCCAACCCTAGCTCCACCCCTGCTCCTAATATGGTATCTCTCCAACCCTAGCTCCACCCCTGCTCCTAATATGGTATCTATCCAACCCTAGCTCCACCCCTGCTCCTAATATGGTATCTCCCCATCCCTAGCTCCACCCCTGCTCCTAATATTGTATCTCCCCATCCCTAGCTCCACCCCTGCTCCTAATATGGTATCTATCCATCCCTAGCTCCACCCCCGCTCCTAATATGGTATCTATCCATCCCTAGCTCCACCCCTGCTCTTAATATTGTATCTATCCATCCCTAGCTCCACCCCTGCTCCTAATATGGTATCGCTCCAACCCTAGCTCCACCCCTGCTCCTAATATGGTATCTATCCATCCCTAGCTCCACCCCTTCTCTTAATACTGTATCTCTCCATCCCTAGCTCCACCCCTTCTCTTAATACTGTATCTATCCATCCCTAGCTCCACTCCTGCTCCTAATATGGTATCTATCCATCCCTAGCTCCACCCCTGCTCTTAATATTGTATCTCTCCAACCCTAGCTCCACCCCTGCTCCTAATATGGTATCGCTCCAACCCTAGCTCCACCCCTGCTCCTAATATTGTATCTCTCCACCCCTAGCTCCACCCCTGCTCCTAATATGGTATCTATCCATCCCTAGCCCCACCCCTGCTCCTAATATGTTATCTATCCATCCCTAGCTCCACCCCTGCTCCTAATATGGTATCTATCCATCCCTAGCTCCACCCCTAGCTCCACCCCTGCTCCTAATATGGTATCTATCCATCCCTAGCTCCACCCCTAGCTCCACCCCTGCTCCTAATATGGTATCTATCCATCCCTAGCCCCACCCCTGCTCCTAATATGGTATCTATCCATCCCTAGCTCCACCCCTGCTCCTAATATGGTATCTATCATCCCTAGCTCCACCCCTGCTCCTAATATGGTATCTATCCACCCCTAGCTCCACCCCTGCTCCTAATATGGTATCTATCCATCCCTAGCTCCACCCCTGCTCCTAATATTGTATCTGTCCATCCCTAGCTCCACCCCTGCTCCTAATATGGTATCTATCCATCCCTAGCTCCACCCCTGCTCCTAATATTGTATCTCTCCACCCCTAGCCCCACCCCTGCTCCTAATATTGTATCTCTCCACCCCTAGCCCCACCCCTGCTCCTAATATTGTATCTCTCCATCCCTAGCTCCACCCCTGCTCCTAATACTGTATCTCTCCATCCCTAGCTCCACCCCTGATCCTAATACTGTATCTCTCCATCCCTAGCTCCACCCCTGCTCCTAATATTGTATCTCTCCATCCCTAGCCCCACCCCTGCTCCTAATATGTTATCTATCCATCCCTAGCTCCACCCCTGCTCCTAATATTGTATCTCTCCAACCCTAGCTCCACCCCTAGCTCCACCCCTGCTCCTAATATGGTATCTATCCACCCCTAGCTCCACCCCTGTTTCAGGAAGACTCTGGGGCCAGACATGTTATAGACGTGTTTAGAGAATCCCTAAATAGAAGATCAGTGATAGATGAGAAATGAGATCTAATGACGCATTTATTTACAGTACGGTTCCCAGCTCTGTTAACTGACACACACACACACACACACACACACACACACACACACACACACACACACACACACACACACACACACACAGACAAAATAGAGAGATTCCATGAGCCTTGCATAAGTATCTTTCGAGGGGAGTTGTGATCGAGGTGTGAAGACAGAACGGCACATTCTTGAGTTCATCTTCATGAATTAGACCCTGCCAAACGATAAGGGCTTGAATCGCTTTGATGCGATGCACCAAATGATCTTGCTAATGATTGTGTGTGTGTGTGTGTGTGTGTGTGTGTTCTTTGAGTTCTTATCTTAATGTTTAAAACTGATTTACTTGATAAATTATACATGCAGCCATAAAGCCTTTTATAACAGCTAAATAACACATACCATTTGTCATTGTTATAGCATCTGGTATGTACTGTAGCATCTTATGTAGCATGTAATAACATGTGTCATTGTTATAGCATCTGGTATGTACTGTAGAATATTATGTAGCATGTAATAACATTTGTCATTGTTATAGCATCTGGTATGTACTGTAGCATCTTATGTAGCATGTAATAACATGTGTCATTGTTATAGCATCTGGTATGTACTGTAGAATATTATGTAGCATGTAATAACATTTGTCATTGTTATAGCATCTGGTATGTACTGTAGCATCTTATGTAGCATGTAATAACATGTGTCATTGTTATAGCATCTGGTATGTACTGTAGCATCTTATGTAGCATGTAATAACATTTGTCATTGTTATAGCATCTTATGTAGCACGTAATAACATTTGTCATTGTTATAGCATCTGGTATGTACTGTAGCATCTTATGTAGCATGTAATAACATGTGTCATTGTTATAGCATCTAGTATGTACTGTAGAATCTTATGTAGCATGTAATAACATTTGTCATTGTTATAGCATCTGGTATGTACTGTAGAATATTATGTAGCATGTAATAACATTTGTCATTGTTATAGCATCTTATGTAGCACGTAATAACATTTGTCATTGTTATAGCATCTGGTATGTACTGTAGCATCTTATGTAGCATGTAATAACATTTGTCATTGTTATAGCATCTGGTATGTACTGTAGAATATTATGTAGCATGTAATAACATGTGTCATTGTTATAGCATCTGGTATGTACTGTAGAATATTATGTAGCATGTAATAACATTTGTCATTGTTATAGCATCTGGTATGTACTGTAGAATCGTATGTAGCATGTAATAACATTTGTCATTGTTATAGCATCTGGTATGTACTGTAGAATATTATGTAGCATGTAATAACATGTGTCATTGTTATAGCATCTGGTATGTACTGTAGAATATTATGTAGCATGTAATAACATTTGTCATTGTTATAGCATCTGGTATGTACTGTAGCATCTTATGTAGCATGTAATAACATGTGTCATTGTTATAGCATCTGGTATGTACTGTAGAATCTTATGTAGCATGTAATAACATTTGTCATTGTTATAGCTTCTGGTATGTACTGTAGCATCTTATGTAGCACGTAATAACATTTCTCATTGTTATAGCATCTGGTATGTACTGTAGAATCTTATGTAGCATGTAATAACATGTGTCATTGTTATAGCATCTGGTATGTACTGTAGCATCTTATGTAGCATGTAATAGCATTTGACATACGCTGTCATCCAGACTGTAATAGCAGTTGTTACTAACAGTTGACATATGACAACAGGATGAACGTGTCTCATAACTATTTTAAAACTACTTATGACACATGTTTTAAGTGTTATATAACTGTTATAAAGGCTTTATGAATACAGTCATAAGGACACCTAGAGTAAACTGTTACCAGAAAAATCATAGATAGACTTTTATGTTTTTGTGTGAATCATTTTTAGCCTTTTGAGCATTTAATAAAAATGATGGTTATTTTCCTCTTTGCTCCTCAACGGAAAAGCACCCCTTGAAACATCTCAAAATGACTCTTTTGAGGATGAAAAGTTTATACAAAGTCCACGTCCGTCAACATGACACTGACACCTTCGTCCACCAACCTAGATGTCCTGTTGTTGTTGTCTCATAATTGATTGAATGCCCTCTCTGTCCGTTGGTCTATTAGATTCCAGTAGACTGTCGTTCAGGGGGGGCTTACTGTTTTGCTCTCTCTTGCTCCCCCCCCCCCCCCCCCCCCCCCTGCAAGCTCTCAGTCTGTGATGTTGTTTCTCTTCGTCCCCCACAACACCACAGTGTTGACTGACCCGAGCCCCTGTCTCCTCCCAAGTGGTCAACACATCACAAACATTAAGAAGACCAGCTCTCTGTTTCAGACAAACATCACTGACTCTTTTTGTTGTCCGAGGGACAGGGGGTAGACGGGGGAGGTGTGGGGGGGGGGGGGGGGGGGGGTCTCAGGGTTTATCTCTCGAAAATCTCCTCTCCCTATCGCCTTCCACTGCTCTATCCCACAACAACGACAACAGAACATGTCAATCAAAATGATGGCACCGCATTCTTTAAAAAGGTCAGTTAGATTTGAATTCAAAATGGCTGGTGGTCACTTCTGCACCACTTTAACTTAAGTCCCCAAAAAATTGGGGGTAATTTTTTTTTGTTTTGAGCCTCTAGTTTCTAGAAACGAAAAACAAGAAAGTTTTATTGATAATTTCCCAGCTCTTAACTCACAAATCTCTTTTTTTATTTTATTTCCAGGAAATACCCCGTCACCCTTGGTTGTACACAGAGAGCTAACATTAATAATATGCATGTAAATCTCTGATGGCTCAAAGTGGAGCAGAGATTGACTTCATCACTACTTGTGAAGTGTTGACAAGCTGAATGTATCGAGCTGTCTGTTTAAACTACTAGCACACAGCTCAGACACCCATGCATAGCCCACAAGAAATCTCTTCACAGTCCCCAAGTCCAGAACAGACTATGGGAGGTGCACAGTACTACATAGAGCCATGACTACATGGAACTCTATTCCACATCACGAAACTGATGCAGCAGTAGAATCAGATTAACAAAACAGATAAAAATGCATCTTATGGAACAGTGGGGACTGTGAAGAGACACAAACATTGGCACAGACACACACACATGAGAAGACATGCACTCTACACACACGTACATATGGATTTCGTATTGTAGATATGTGATAGTAGACTAGTGGCCTGAGGGAACACACTTAATGTGTTGTGAAAAGTGTTATTAAATGTAATGTCATGTAATATTTTTAATTGTATATAACTGCCTTAATGATGCTGGACCCCAAGAAGAGTAGCTGCTGCCTTGGCAGGAACTAATGGAGATCCTTAATAAATAAATGTAATAAAAATAAAAATAAATTACCTTTAACTAGGCAAGTCCGTTAAGAACAAATTCTTATTTACAATGACGGCCTACCCGGACGACGCTGGGCCAATTGTGAGCCGCCTTATGGGACTCCCAATCACGGCCGGTTGTGATACAGCTGGATTCGAACCAGGGTGTCTGTAGTGACGCCTCTGAGATGCAGTGCCATTAGAGAACAATGCGCCACTCAGGAGCCCTCTATAAATACAAAATACATGTGAAAATGTTCAGCTCAGAGGTATCTATACATCCTCTCTCTCTCTTTGTAATGTTGTGTCTCTCTTGTTGTGATGTGTGTTTTGTCCTATATTTATATTGTATTTAATTTTTTATTTTGCGTTTTGGTTACCGTCATTGTAAATAAGAATTTATTATTAATAACTGGCTTGCCTAGTTAAATAAAGGTTTAAATAAATAAATATAAAAATAAATAGCTAGCTATCACACACGATGAACTTCAGACACATCAGTGGATTCGCCCCAAATAGCACCCTCTTACCTAAATAACTGCCCTACATTCGACCAGATACCTATGGGCCCCTGGTCAAAAGTAGTGCACTATATAGGGAACAGTGTGTCCAGTCCTTGTGAGTTATTTGACATGGCTCCTGATTCACGATGTGATGCACATGATTCCTCTTGTTCTCTGTGGCCCCATGAGAAGTGGTACCGTGATAGCCAGCCCGGGTCGTAGTGTTATAGCCAGCCCGGGTCGTAGTGTTATGGCCAGCCCGGGTCGTAGTGTTATAGTACTCAAGAACCGGTCTTGTCTCGGTGTCTTTATTATGAAAAAATGTCAAATGTAACCGGTCTTGGACAATTTAGACTCTTAAAACACTCATAATTATCAGCTCTCATTCAGTCAATAGATAAAACCTCTTTGTCAGGCCAAATATCCACACTCCTTTCGTGATACATTAATGTCTTATTGCCTATTGAACCCTGGGTTTCCCACTTTTACCCGTGACACATGTTACAGATGCTGTATCTTAATTTGATCATCCTGTTGTTGCAGAAATGTTCACAACACAACAGGAAATGCAAACTTCTAGTTGATCCCTTCGAAACACCTGTAGTAAGGGGGAGACCGGGGAAGTTGTAACACATTTGGTATTTGTATCTATTAAAAAACAGAAAAAAATATGTATTTAAGTGAAAAGTAGGCATGGCTCTAAAACTGTTTTTTTTTTAAATTTACATGAGCACCACAATGCATACTCCACCAATGCTCAACCAAGGTTTTTCAGCACACAGCTTTGACCTACTACAGTAGCTATGTTGGTCTATTGAACGTCAAACGTCTATTGAACAATGTGTAGGCAGGTTTCTTAGGATATAAAACGTATCAAACATCCTAATTCAAACTCTGCTTCCCCAATAATGTGATATGTACCTCATACAAGGTAAAGTATTGGATTCTTCCACCACACTAAATCCCATTCCACTTCAAGCTTATTTTTTGGGGGGGGGTTGATATATGAAAACAAGCTTTTCTTTTATACTTAGAAAACCATCGTGCTTGATTGTGTGAGTTGTTTTGTCAGTAATGTGGTGCCTGACTGTTTTTCCTTATTAAACGTTTTTATTTAGCAATACATGTCATTGAGAAAAATATTTTTTTGGGGGCGGGTCAGTAGGTGAACACAGTCACTCATACAGTGCCTTCAGAAAGTATTCATACCCCAACGACTTATTCCATATTTTGTTGTGTTACAGCCTGAATTAAAAATGTATTAAATCCTTTTTTTTTTTATCTCATCCATCTACACACCATACCCCATAATAATAAAGTGAAAACATGTTTTTTAAACATTTTTGCAAATGTATTGAAAATAAAATAAAGAAATCTCTCATTTACTTAAGTATTCGTACCTATGAGTCAATACAATTTACAATCACCTTTGGAAGTGATTACAGCTGTGAGTCTTTCTGGGTAAGTCTCTAAGAGCTGTGAGTCTTTCTGGGTAAGTCTCTAAGAGCTGTGAGTCTTTCTGGGTAAGTCTCTAAGAGCTGTGAGTCTTTCTGGGTAAGTCTCTAAGAGCTGTGAGTCTTTCTGGGTAAGTCTCTAAGAGCTGTGAGTCTTTCTGGGTAAGTCTCTAAGAGCTGTGAGTCTTTCTGGGTAAGGCTCTAAGAGCTGTGAGTCTTTCTGGGTAAGTCTCTAAGAGCTTTGTACACCTGGATTGTACAATATTTACACATTATTATTTTTAGAATTCTTCAAGTTCTGTCAAGCTGGTTGATGATCATTGCTAGACAACCATTTTCAAGTCTTGCCATAGATTCTCAAGACGATTT
Organism: Salvelinus namaycush; assembly: GCF_016432855.1. Lineage (NCBI taxonomy): Eukaryota > Metazoa > Chordata > Actinopteri > Salmoniformes > Salmonidae > Salvelinus > Salvelinus namaycush. The sequence goes on along the minus strand of NC_052324.1, from coordinate 40,269,535 downwards.
AAGTCAAAACAATAACAAGGCCATTCAGGAACATTCAATGCCGTCTTGGTAAGCAACTCCAATGGATATTTTGCCTCATGTTTTAAGTTATTGTCCTGCTGAAAGGTGAATGTATCTCCCAGTGTTTGTTGGAAAGCAGAATGAACCAGGTTGCCTGTGCTTAGCTCTATTCCATTTATTTCTATCCTAAAAAACTCCCTAGTCGTTAACGATGACAAGCATACCCATAACATGACGCAGCCATCACTATGCTTGAAAATATGAAGAGTGGTACTCAGGGATGTGTCGTGTTAGATTTGCCCCAAACATAACGCTTTGTATTTAGGACATAAATTACATTTCTTTCTGATATTTTCAGTTTTACTTTAGTGCCTTATAGCAAACAGGATGCATTTTTTGAATATTTGTATTCTGTACATGCTTCCTTTTCATTATGTCAATCAAATCAAATTGTATTTGTCACATGTACCAAATACAACAGGTGCAGACCTTACAGTGAAATGCTTACTTATAAGCCCTTAACAAACAATGCAGTTCAAGAAATAGTTAAGAAAATATTTACCTAAATTTAAGTAAAAAATAAGTAAAAAGTAAAAAATTATAAAAAGTAACACAATCAAATAACAATAACGAGGCTATATACGTATATGTACCGTTACCGAGTCAGTGTGCGGGGGTACGGGTTAGTTGAGGTAATTTGTACATGTAGGTAGGGGTAAGGTGACGATGCATAGATAAAAAACAACGAGTAGCAGCAGTGTAAAAAGCAAATGGAGGGGGGGGGGGGGTCAATGTAAATAGTCCCGGTGGCCATTTGATTAATTGTTCAGCAGTCTTATGGCTTGGGGGGTAGAAGCTGTTAAGGAGCCTTTGGACACACCTACTCAGGCAAGGGTTTTTCTTTATTTTTACTATTTTCTACATTGTAGAATAATAGTGAAGACATAACTATGAAATAAAACAGTGAATCATGTAGTAAGCAAAAAAGTGTTAAACAAATCAAAATATATTTGAGATTTGAGATTCTTAGCCACCCTTTGCCTTGATGACAGCTTTGCACACTCTTGGCATTCTCTCAACCAGCTTCATGATGTAGTACCCTGAAATGCATTTCAATTAACAGGTGTGCCTTGTTAAAAGTTAATTTCCTTCTTTATGTGTTTGAGCCAATCAGTTGTGTTGTTACAAGGTAGGGATTGTAAACAGAAGTTAGCCCTATTTGGTAAAATACCTAGTCCATAAATTTACATACACCTTAGCCAAATACATTTAAACTCAGTTTTTCACAATTCCTGACTTTTAATCCATGTAACAATTCCCTGTCTTAGGTCAGTTAGGATCGCCACCTTATTTTAAGAATGTGAAATGTCAGAATAATATTAAAGCAAATTATTTATTTCATCTTTTATTTCTTTCATCACATTCCCAGTGGGTCAGACGTTTACATACACTCAATTAGTATTTGGTTGCATTGCCTTTGAATTGTTTAACTTGGGTCAAACGTTTCGGGTAGACTTCCACAAGCTTCCCACAATAAGTTGGGTGAATTTTGGCCCATTCCTCCAGACAGAGCTGGTGTAACTGAGTCAGGTTTGTAGGCCTCCTTGCTCGCACACGCTTTTTCAGTTCTGCTCAGAAATGTTCTATAGGATTGAGGTCAGGACTTTGTGATGGCCACTCCAATACCTTGACCTTGTTGTCCTTAAGCCATTTTGCCACAACTTTGGAAGTATGCTTGGGGTCATTGTCCATTTGGAAGACCCATTTGCGACCAAGCTTTAACTTCCTGACTGATGTCTTTAGATGTTGCTTCAATATATCCACAAATGTTCTATTCCTCATGATGCCATCTATTTTGTGAAGTGCACCAGTCCCTCCTGCAGCAAAGCACCCCCACAACATGATGCTGCCACCCCGTGCTTCACGGTTGGGATGGTATTCTTCGGCTTGCTAGCCTCCCCCTTTTTCCTCCAAACATAATGATGGTCATTATGGCCAAAGTACGATCTTTGTCCCCATGTGCAGTTGCAAACCGTAGCCTGGCTTTTTTTAATGGCAGTTTTGGAGCAGTGGCTTCTTCCTTGCTGAGCGGCCGTTCAGGTTTTCGCTATAGGACTCGTTTGACTGTGGATATAGATACTTTTGTACTTGTTTCTTCCAGCATCTTCACACAGTCCTTTGCTGTTGTTCTGGGATTGATTTTCACTTCTTGCACCAAAGTACGTTCATCTCTAGGAGACAGAACGCATCTCCTTCCTGAGTGGTTTGACGGCTGCGTGGTCCCATGGTGTTTATACTTGCGTACTATTGTTTGTACAGTTGAACGTGGGACCTTCAGGCTTTTGGAAATTTCTCCCAAGGATGAACTAAACTTGTGGAGGTCTACAATTTTTTCTGAGGTCTTGGCTGATTTCTTTTGATTTTCCCACGATGTCAAGAAAAGAGGCACTGAATTTGAAGGTAGGCCTTGAAATACATCCACAGGTACACCTCCAATTGACTCAAATGATGTCAATTATCAGAAGCTTCTAACGCCATGACATCATTTTCTGGAATTTTCCAAGCTGTTTAAAGGCAGTCAACTTGGTGTATGTAAACTTCTGACCCACTGGAATTGTGATACAGTGAAATATAAGTGAAATAATCTGTCTGTAAACAATTGTTGGAAAAATTACCTGTGTCATGCACAAAGTAGATGTTCTAACCGACTTGCCAAAACTATAGTTTGTTAACAAGAAATTTGTGGAGTGGTTGAACGTGGTCTATGGAGTGGTGGTCTATTCTTAGCGACAACCATGGGTACGCCTGACGTACCAGAGGCTTGCTGTCGATTGACTCTCCAGCAGACAAACTGGCGACCACAGAGAGAGACAACAAGACATACACTCGTAAATATGTAAATTGTAATTTATTTTCGAATGAGCAGTCGTTCATGTAAAGTATTAGCATTTTCTATGAGTTTCCCGCTCATTTCTCACCCTTTTCTTTGTCTACCAAGCCATCATATCGGTTTCGTCTGCTAGGAACTTTTATCATGTATCATGTATCATGTAATACTCAATGAATGAACTAATTGTGTGTGTGTTTCTCATGTATTTCTGTGATTTGATTAGTTAGTTAGAAAATAAGTAATTAAGACAATTTGTATAATTGCTGATTCATAATTTATGCTAGGGTTCGTGCAGATATCCAATGGTTTGCGACGTTCAGAATATGACTGATGAGGTAATAATAATAATACAAAGACTGTACACGATAAGATATGAAAATAACTGAAGAGTTATCGTCAGGAATTTAAACTCTTATAAACAAAAATCTTTCCGTGGTGCCCCGACTACCTAGTTAAATATACATGATTAGTTTAATCGCATAAATAAATGACACATAGAGAATTGATTTGATAAGATACAGGTCTTCACATTTAATGATAGTTAAACGACACGACAATGGCTACCGAAGAGCATGGAAGAGGAGGTGTGATGGTGTGTGGGTGCTGTGCTTTTGTGAAACTGTCAGTGATTTATTTAGAATTCAAGGCACACTTAACCAGCATGGCTACCGCAGAATTCTGCAGCGATAGGCCATTCCATCTGGTTTCCGCTTAGTGGGACTATCATTTGTTTTTCAACAGGACAACAACCCAACACACCTCCAGAATGTGTAAGGGCTATTTGACCAAGAAGGAGAGTGATGGAGTGCTGCATCAGATGACCTGGCCTCCACAATCACCCGACCTCAACCCAATTGAGATGGTTTGGGATGAGTTGGACCTCAGAGTGAAGGAAAAAGCAGCCAACAAGTGCTTGACTGAGGGACCTTACATATGTGTTTGTGGGAGATGAGGTCGTAATATATATATATATATTTTTAAATCACATTAAAACACTATTATAGCACACCAGTGGCAGTTAGTGCCATTTAAGATGGAGCAAAAGTGTTTAGCTTGTCTGGCAGACGTCGGTGTCTGCGACGAGGCTGGTTTTCCTTTTGTAGTCCGTGGCAACTGCTCTGCATCTGACCGTAAGGCACTACAGAGGGTAGTGCGTACAGCCCAGTACTTCATTGGGACCAAGCTTTTTGCCATCCAGGACCTATATATACCTAGGTGGTATCAGAGGAAAGCCATGGAGAATAAGAGCAAACCCTGCCACATGCATCTCGTGTCAGCCGTTGAATCGTGACTCCACTTTGTCTCGATATTGACATTTTGCCTGTTTGATTGTCTTGGGTAGGGAATGACTACTCTGTTTGTATTCTGCCATATTCCCAGTCACCTTGCCATGGTTAAATGCGGTGGTTCGTGATTTCAATTTTACGCGAATGCTGCCATCTATCCACGGTTTCTGATTAGGGTAGGTATTAATAGTCACAGTGGATACAACATCTCCTATACACTTCTTGATAAACTCAGTGACCGTTTCGGTGTACAGTCGTGGCCAAAAGTTTTGAGAATGACACAAATATACATTTTCACAAAGTCTGCTGCCTCAGTTTGTATGATGGCAATTTGCATATACTCTAGAATGTTATGAAGAGTGATCAGATGAATTGCAATTAATTGCAAAGTCCCTCTTTGCCATGCAAATGAACTGAATCCCCAAAAAACATTTCCACTGCAGTTCGAATAACAGACTGGAAGCTTCAAAAGGAGGGTGGTGCTTGGAATCATTTTCCTCTGTCAACAATGGTTACATGCAAGGAAACACGTGCCGTCATCATTGCTTTGCACAAAAAAGGGCTTCACAGGCAAGGATATTGCTGCCAGTAAGATTGTACCTAAATCAACCATTTATCAGATCATCAAGAGGTTCAATTGTTGTGAAGAAGGCTTCAGAGCGCCCAAGAAAGTGCAGCAAGCGCCAGGACCGTCTCCTAATGTTGATTCAGCTGCGGGATCGGGGCACCATCAGTACAGAGCTTGCTCAGGAATGGCAGCAGGCAGGTGTGAGTGCATCTGCACGCACAGTGAGGCGAAGACTTTTGGTGGATGGCCTGGTGTCAAGAAGGGCAGCAAAGAAGCCACTTCTCTCCAGGAAAAACATCAGGGACAGACTGCTACTCTGCAAAAGGTACAGGGATTGGACTGCTGAGGACTGGGGTAAAGTAATTTTCTCTGATGAATCCCCTTTCCGATTTTTTGGGGCTTCCGGAAAAAAGCTTGTCCGGAGAAGACAAGGTGAGCGCTACCATCAGTACTGTGTCATGCCAACAGTAAAGCATCCTGAGACCATTCGTGTGTGGGGTTGCTTCTCAGCCAAGGGAGTGGGCTCACTCGCAATTTAGCCTCAGAACACAGCCATGAATAAAGAATGGTACCAACACATCCTCCGAGAGCAACTTCTCCCAACCATCCAGGAACAGTTTGGTGACGAACAATGCCTTTTCCAGCATGATGGAGCACCTTGCCATAAGGCAAAAGTGATAACTAAGTGGCTCGGGGAACAAAACATCGATATTTTGGGTCCATGGCCAGGAAACTCCCCAGACCTTAATCCCATTGAGAACTTGTGGTCAATCCTGAAGAGGCAGGGGGACAAACAGAAACCCACGAGGTCTGACAAACTCCAAGCATTGATTATGCAAGAATGGGCTGCCATCAGTCAGGATGTGGCCCAGAAGTTAATTGAGAGCATGCCAGGGCGGATTGCAGAGGTCTTGAAAAAGAAGGGTCAACACTGCAAATATTGACTCTTTGCATCAACTTCATGTAATTGTCAATAAAAGCCTTTGACACTTATGAAATGCTTGTAATTATACTTCAGTTATCCATAGTAACATCTCACGAAAATATCTAAAGACACTGAAACAGCAAACTTTGTGGAAATTAATATTTCTGTCATTCTCAAAACTTTTGGCCACAACTGTACACGCCCATATTATTCTTCAGGAAGCTACCCGGGAACATATCCCAGTCCGCGTGATCAAAACAATCTTGAAGCGTGGATTCCGATTGGTCAGACCAGTGTTGAATAGTCCTTAGCACGGGTGCATTCTGTTTGAGTTTCTGCCTATAGGAAGGGAGGAGCAAAATGGAGTCGTGGTTAGATTAGACCAGTGACACAAAATCTAATTTTAATCCATTTTGAAATCTGCCTGTCTCCTCCTTTAACCGGTCTCCTCCTTTAACCATTCTCCTCCTTTAACCGGTCTCCTCCTTTAACCGGTCTCCTCCTTTAACCGGTCTCCTCCTTTAACCGGTCTCCTCCTTTAACCGGTCTCCTCCTTTAACCGGTCTCCTCCTTTAACCATTTGTTGTTTTACTGTACTCTTACAACCATTTATTCTCCTCCTTTAACCGGTCTTCTCCTTTAACCATTCTCCTCCTTTAACCGGTCTCCTCCTTTATCCGGTCTCCTCCTTTAACCCGTCTTCTCCTTTAACCAGTCTTCTCCTTTAACCCGTCTCCTCCTTTAACCCGTCTCCTCCTTTAACCCGTCTCCTCCTTTAACCATTCTCCTCCTTTAACCATTCTCCTCCTTTAACCAGTCTCCTCCTTTAACCATTCTCCTCCTTTAACCAGTCTCCTCCTTTAACCAGTCTCCTCCTTTAACCTGGAGTTCCTCTGTAAGTGAACGTAATAAGACCAGTTGTGATACAAATGAAACAATGAGTTTGGTGATGCCTTTATTTTCATAACAATTCTCTCTTTCTCTCTGCCTCTCCAACCATAGGTAATGAATCAATTGTTTATGTGGCTGTAAATCTTTAATTGTGCCATTAAATCTCCCTCTAAACCAGAGTAGTGTGTTGTGTTTGATGTTGCTGTGTCGGCGTGAGGCCAGACTCTGTAGGTGGATTAGTTCATTGAATCCAAACAGTTTACAGCGGAAAGCAACTCTGATGACGACACTATGTGGGCAGCTTGCAGTGCTCAGAACACAAACGTATCGTGTGAAAGAGAATGAGAGAAATAGCAACTGGTTCACAGTCACCTTCTAGTAAACAAATGGGTTTTCCTTAGAAAGAACACACCTGCTATTTACAAAACACATTTTCAGTTCAGCCATGGAACAGTGGTTTGGTTTAGAGGACGGACGGATGTCTGGGCCATATTTGGGCAACAGCCGGAGACGGTTATAGCTGAATATAAAAATTCTGAATCATGAGAGCGAAATCTGTCCATTTATTTTCTACCTCGACTAGAACAATTCACACCATGGTGCCATGTGACACTGAATTAAATAAGAAATAAACCAATGATAAATACTCAAATTAAATACAGGGTAACATTTGACATTTCACGACCTCTTATTTATTGAACCGTTATTTAAATAGGCAAGTCAGTTAACAACAAATTCTTATTTACAATGACGGCCTACCTCCGGCCAAACCCGGGCGACGCTGAGCCTATTGTGCACCGCCCTATGGGACTCCCAATCACGGTCGGTTGTGATACAGCCTGGAATCGAACCAGGGTCTGTAGCAACGCCTCTAGCACTGAGATGCAGTGCCTTAGACCACTGCACCACTCGGCAGCTACTAGGCAACTAGTACTGCAACTACTCATTGTTTTGAAACAGCTGTTCAACTCGTCTTCAGGAATGAAGCCTCGTTAGCACACCTGGTGCTAACATGCATCCTTGGTCCTGATCTTGTCCACATTTTGACAATGCCCATATTTGTGTTTGTGTTTCTTATTCCTCCATTGCATCTGCATTGTGACCAGTTTCCTGGCCCCTCTCTGTATGCTCATTATTTGATAGATTGTCTTCCAAGCTTTAGTGTGTTGTTCATGGTGAGGTGGTCCATTTGAAAAAATCCTACTCTACTGGTGAGCGTAGCTATGTTCCAGGGAATAGGGTTAAGGTACTGTATACACAGTGTACAAAACATTAGGAACACCTATACAGAATGGCGTTGTCTGCGTAGAGGTGGATCAGAGAATCACCAGCAGCAAGAGCGACATCATTGATGTATACAGAGAAGCGAATCAGCCCGTAGAGACTGTCAGAGGTCCGGACAACAGGCCCTCCAATTTGACACACTGAACTCTCTCTGAGATGTAGTTGGTGAACCAGGCAAGGCAGTCATTAGAGAAATCAAGGCTGTTGAGTCTGCCGATAAGAATACAGAGTCGAAAGCCTTGGCCAGGTCGATGAAGACGGCTGCACAGTACTGTCTTTTATCGATGGCGGTTATGATATCGTTTAGGACCTTGAGCATGGCTGAGGTGCACCCATGACCAGCTCTGAAACCAGATTGCATAGTGGAGAAGGTACGGTGGGATTCGAAATGGTCGGTAATCTGTTTGTTAACTTGGCTTTCAAAAACTTTAGAAAAGGCAGGGCAGGATGGATATAGGTCTATAACAGTTTGGGTCTAGAGTGTCACCCCCTTTGAAGAGGGGGATGATCGCTGCAGCTTTCCAATATTTGGGGATCTTAGACGATACGAAAGAGAGGTTGAACAGGCTAGTAATAGGGGTTGCAACAATTGGCCGGGGTAGTGGTAGCCAGGTGGAAAGCATGGCCAGCCATAGAAAAAAACGTATTGAAATTCTCGGTTATCGTGGATTTATCGGTGGTGACAGTGTTTCCTAGCCTCAGTGCAGTGGGTAGCTGGGAGGAGGTGCTCTTATTCTCCATGGCTTTCCTCTGATACCACCTAGTACATAGGTCCTGGATGGCAAGAAGCTTGGCCCCAGTGATGTACTGGGCCGTACGCACTACCCTCTGTAGCGCCTTATGGTCAGATGCCGAGCGGTTGCCATACCAGGCGGTGATGCAACCGGTCAGGATGCTCTTGATGGTGCAGCTGTAAAACCTTTTGAGGATCTGTGGACCCATGCCAAATCTTTTCAGTCTCCTTATAGGGAGAAGATGTTGTCGTGCCCTGGTGTGTTTGGACTATGATATTCGTTGGACACCAAGGAACTTAAAACTCTCAACCTGCCCCACTACAGCCCCGTCGATGTGAATGGGGGCGTGTTCAGCCCTCCTTTTCCTGTAGTCCACGATCAGCTCCTTTGTCTTCCTCACATTGAAGGAGAGGTTGTTGCCTTGGTACCACACTGCCAGGTCTCTGACCTCCTCCCTATAGGCTGTCACGACGATGTCGGTGATCAGACTTACCACTGTTGTGTCGTCAGCAAACTTAATGATTGTGTTGGAGTCGTGTTTGGCCACATAGTCGTGGGTGAACAGGGAGTACAGGAGAGGACTAAGTACACACCCCTGAGGGGCCCAAGTGTTGAGGATCAGCGTGGCAGACGTGTTGTTGCCTACCCTTACCACCTGGCGGCGGCCCGTCAGGAAGTCCAGGATCCAGTTGCAGAGGGAGGTGTTTAGTACCAGGTTCCTTAGCTTAGTGAAGAGATTTGTGGCACTATGGTGTTGAACACTGAGCTGTAGTCAATGAACAACATTCTCACATAGGTGTTCCTTTTGTCCAGGTGTGAAAGGGCAGTGTGGAGTGCAATTGAGATTGCGTCATCTGTGGATCTGTTGGTGCGGTATGCGAATTGGAGTGGGTCTGGGATGATGGTGTTGATGTGAGCCATGACCAGTCTTTCAAAGCACTTCATGGCTACCAACGTGAGTAGTCATTTAGACAGGTTACCTTCGCTTCCTTGGGCACAGGGACTAGGTGATCTGCTTGAAACATATAGGTATTACAGACTCGGTCAGGGAGAGGTTGAAAATGTCACTTGCCAGTTGGTCCGCGCATGCTCGAAGTACACATCCTGGTAATCCGTCTGGCCCCACGGCTTTGTGAATGTTGACCTGTTTAAAGGTCTTGTTTACATTGGCTATCGAGAGTGTTATCACACAGTTGTCCAGAACAGCTGGTGCTCTCGTGTTCAGTGCATGCTTCAGTGTTGCTTGCCTCGAAGCGAGCAATAAAAGCATTTAGCTCGTCTGGTAGGCTCGCGTCACTGGGCAGCTCGCAGCTGGGTTTCCCTTTGTAGTCCGTAATAGTTTTCAAGCCCTGCCACATCCAATGATGTGGATGTGGCAGGAGCCGGTGTAGTAGGATTCAATATTAATCCTGTATTGAAGCTTTGCTTGTTTGATGGTTCGCCTGAGGGCATAGCGGGATTTCTTATACGCGTCCGGATTAGTGTCCCACTCCTTGAAAGCGGCAGCTCTAGCCTTTAGCTCGATGCGGATGTTGCCTGTAATCCATGGCTTCTGTACGTATGGTCACTGTGGAGACAAATTCGTTGATGCACTATTGATAAAGCCGATGACTGATGTGGTATACTCCTTAATGCCATTGAATGAATCCCGGAACATAATCCAGTCTGTGCTAGCAAAACAGTCCTGTAGCGTAGCATCCTCGTCATCTGACCACTTCCGTATTGAGCGAGTCACTGGTACTTTCTGCGTTAGTTTTTGTTTGCAAGCAGGAATCAGGAGGATAGAATTATGGTCAGATTTGCCAAATGGAGGGTGGGGAGAGCTTTGTATGCATCTCTGTGTGTGGAGTAAAGGTGGTCCAGAGTTTTTTCCCCTCTGGTTGCACATGTGACATGCTAGTAGAAATGAGGTAAAACTGATTTAAGTTTGCCTGCATTAAAGTTCCCGGCCTCTAGGAGCGTCGCTTCTGGATGAGCATTTTCTTGTTTGCTTATGACCTTAATGCTAGCATCAGTATTGTGGTCGTAAATAGACGGCTACGAATAATATAGATGAGAACTCTCTTGGTAGATAGTGTGGTCTACAGCTTATCATAAGGTACTCTACCTCAGGCGGGCAATACCTCGAGACTTCTTTAATATTAGACATCGTGCAGCAGCTGTTATTGACAAATAGACACAGCCCCACCCCTCGTCTTACCAGACGTAGCTTCTCTGTCCTGCCGGTGCATGGAAAATCCCGCCAGCTCTATATTATCTGTGTTGTCGTTCAGCTACGACTCTGTGAAACATAAGTTATTAGTTTTTAATATCCTGTTTGCAGGATCATCTTGATAGTAGGTCATCAATTTTATGCTGCACGTTGGCCAAGTGGGAGTTTACTCACTCGCCCACGAATTCTCAGAAGGCAGCCCGACCTCCGCCCCCTTTTTCTCCATCTTTTCTTCACGCAAATGGCGGGGATTTGGGCCTGTTCCCGAGAAAGCAGTATATCCTTCGCATCGGACTCGTTAAAGGAAAAAGCTTCTTCCAATTCGAGATGAGTAATCGCTGTTCTGATGTCCAGAAGATATTTTCGGCCATAAGAGACGGTAGCAGAAACATAATGTACAAAATAAGTAAAAAAATAAGTAACAAACAATGCAAAAAAAACGAACAAAATAGCACAGTTGGTAAAACGTCAGCCATCCGTGCTTCTACACCTGCATTACTAGCTGTTTGGGGTTTTAGGCTGGGTTTCTGTACAGCACTTCGAGATATTAGCTGATGTACGAAGGGCTATATAAAATAAAATTGATTGATTGATTGATCCTCTCCGGCGCCATTCTACCCTACAAGTGGGTTTGTAGGGTAACATGGGGTAAGACGCTGCCCCTATTAAGACAAGATTGTAAATCCCAGCAGTCTTCAAAATGAAATTTAACAGCAAACGATTTTCAATAGTTTGTTAAACTTATATTTTTTTTACGTATTGATTGGAATATAACTTATTGAATATTGATTAAACACACACACATTAAACACTTTATAACTTAACACAATGGCATTCTAGCTGTTTTTTGTTGTTGTTGACAGAGGTCTCAAATGAATCCCACCCCGGTTAAAATTTGAGTATAGCTCGCACCGTATCCAGTCGCCGCCGGTAACAGAGAAGAGCTCGTTACAGAACCATTCCGCTTGCGCTTCTTTTAGGGTGTTTGTTGAGGGTTTGGAACCTCGAACAAACTTTTTCAGTGGTGCCACAGCTTTCTTCAGAGCCACAGCTTTCTTTCTCCCCTTGCTTTCTTCCTTCTCTCGTAGTCTTGCCTTCCAGGAACAACAAAAAAAGGTTTGAAGGACTGGAGATGCGGTTGAGGGAAATGTATTTCAGGGTTCTTGCAAAAGACTGTTGCTATGTATAGCTGGACATGGTCATAAAGTCTGTTTAAGTCCAGGGTGGAGTGGTTGGCTAGATAGATGTTATGTTCTGAGGCACAGTCTAGGAAAATTCTTACGTTTTTCCGCTGTATGGTAGCAGGGTGGAATAATTTTTGTGGTAGCAAGGGGGAGGTAACCACTCATGCGTTGGGGAAAGTGGAAGAAGCTTTTTCAATCAATCCCTAGAGTGCTGTGGACACCCTTTCCTGCTGTGCCCTCAGGTCATTTGTGCCTGTGTGAATTATTAAGTGGCTGGGTGGCCCTAGTTGTTTCTCAGATAAGCAGATCTAGACCGTGCTGAGTGTTCGGGCACCAGAGTTTAGCCTGTGGTTAGGGTCTAGAATGGACTGTTCTGCTGTGGTGTCGAGGCTGTGGTCAGGAACTAGGGTGGGCTGTTCTGCTGTGGTGTCGAGGCTGTGGTCAGGAACTAGGGTGGGCTGTTCTGCTGTGGTTTTGAGGCTGTGGTCAGGATCTAAGGTGGGCTGTTCTGCTGTGGTCAGGAACTAGGGTGGGCTGTTCTGCTGTGGTTTTGAGGCTGTGGTAAGGGTCTAGAATGGGCTGTTCTGCTGTGGTGTCGAGGCTGTGGTAAGGGTCTAGAATGGGCTGTTCTGCTGTGGTGTCGAGGCTGTGGTAAGGGTCTAGAATGGGCTGTTCTGCTGTGGTGTCGAGGCTGTGGTCAGGAACTAGGGTGGGCTGTTCTGCTGTGGTGTCGAGGCTGTGGTAAGGGTCTAAGGTGGGCTGTTCTGCTGTGGTTTTGAGGCTGTGGTAAGGGTCTAGAATGGGCTGTTCTGCTGTGGTGTCGAGGCTGTGGTAAGGGTCTAGAATGGGCTGTTCTGCTGTGGTGTCGAGGCTGTGGTAAGGGTCTAGAATGGGCTGTTCTGCTGTGGTGTCGAGGCTGTGGTCAGGAACTAGGGTGGGCTGTTCTGCTGTGGTGTCGAGGCTGTGGTAAGGGTCTAGAATGGGCTGTTCTGCTGTGGTGTCGAGGCTGTGGTCAGGATCTAGGGTGGGCTGTTCTGCTGTGGTGTCGAGGCTGTGGTCAGGATCTAAGGTGGGCTGTTCTGCTGTGGTGTCGAGGCTATGGTATGGGTCTAGAATGGGCTGTTCTGCTGTGGTGTCGAGGCTGTGGTCAGGAACTAGGGTGGGCTGTTCTGCTGTGGTGTCGAGGCTGTGGTCAGGATCTAAGGTGGGCTGTTCTGCTGTGGTGTCGAGGCTGTGGTCAGGAACTAGAATGGGCTGTTCTGCTGTGGTGTCGAGGCTGTGGTAAGGGTCTAGAATGGGCTGTTCTGCTGTGGTGTCGAGGCTGTGGTAAGGGTCTAGAATGGGCTGTTCTGCTGTGGTGTCGAGGCTGTGGTAAGGGTCTAGAATGGGCTGTTCTGCTGTGGTGTCGAGGCTGTGGTAAGGGTCTAGAATGGGCTGTTCTGCTGTGGTGTCGAGGCTGTGGTCAGGGTCTAGAATGGGCTGTTCTGCTGTGGTGTCGAGGCTGTGGTAAGGATCTAAGGTGGGCTGTTCTGCTGTGGTGTCGAGGCTGTGGTCAGGAACTAGGGTGGGCTGTTCTGCTGTGGTGTCGAGGCTGTGGTCAGGATCTAAGGTGGGCTGTTCTGCTGTGGTGTCGAGGCTGTGGTAAGGGTCTAGAATGGGCTGTTCTGCTGTGGTGTCGAGGCTGTGGTAAGGGTCTAGAATGGGCTGTTTTGCTGTGGTGTCGAGGCTGTGGTCAGGATCTAAGGTGGGCTGTTCTGCTGTGGTGTCGAGGCTGTGGTAAGGGTCTAGAATGGGCTGTTCTGCTGTGGTGTCGAGGCTGTGGTCAGGGTCAAGAATGGGCTGTTCTGCTGTGGTGTCGAGGCTGTGGTAAGGGTCTAGAATGGGCTGTTCTGCTGTGGTGTCGAGGCTGTGGTAAGGGTCTAGAATGGGCTGTTCTGCTGTGGTGTCGAGGCTGTGGTCAGGGTCTAGAATGGGCTGTTCTGCTGTGGTGTCGAGGCTGTGGTCAGGGTCTAGAATGGGCTGTTCTGCTGTGGTGTCGAGGCTGTGGTAAGGGTCTAGAATGGGCTGTTCTGCTGTGGTGTCGAGGCTGTGGTAAGGGTCTAGAATGGGCTGTTCTGCTGTGGTGTCGAGGCTGTGGTCAGGAACTAGGGTGGGCTGTTCTGCTGTGGTGTCGAGGCTGTGGTAAGGGTCTAGAATGGGCTGTTCTGCTGTGGTGTCGAGGCTGTGGTCAGGGTCTAGAATGGGCTGTTCTGCTGTGGTGTCGAGGCTGTAGAAAGGGTCTAGAATGGGCTGTTTTGCTGTGGTGTCGAGGCTGTGGTAAGGGTCTAGAATGGGCTGTTTTGCTGTGGTGTCGAGGCTGTGGTCAGGATCTACGGTGGGCTGTTCTGCTGTGGTGTCGAGGCTGTGGTCAGGATCTAAGGTGGGCTGTTCTGCTGTGGTGTCGAGGCTGTGGTCAGGAACTAGGGTGGGCTGTTCTGCTGTGGTGTCGAGGCTGTGGTCAGGAACTAAGGTGGGCTGTTCTGCTGTGGTGTCGAGGCTGTGGTCAGGAACTAAGGTGGGCTGTTCTGCTGTGGTGTCGAGGCTGTGGTAAGGATCTAAGGTCGGCTGTTCTGCTGTGGTGTCGAGGCTGTGGTAAGGGTCTAAGGTGGGCTGTTCTGCTGTGGTGTCGAGGCTGTGGTAAGGGTCTAGAATGGGCTGTTCTGCTGTGGTGTCGAGGCTGTGGTAAGGGTCTAAGGTGGGCTGTTCTGCTGTGGTGTCGAGGCTGTGGTCAGGAACTAGGGTGGGCTGTTCTGCTGTGGTCAGGAACTAGAATGGGCTGTTCTGCTGTGGTGTCGAGGCTGTGGTCAGGATCTAAGGTGGGCTGTTCTGCTGTGGTGTCGAGGCTGTGGTAAGGGTCTAGAATGGGCTGTTCTGCTGTGGTGTCGAGGCTGTGGTCAGGGTCAAGAATGGGCTGTTCTGCTGTGGTGTCGAGGCTGTGGTAAGGGTCTAGAATGGGCTGTTCTGCTGTGGTGTCGAGGCTGTGGTCAGGGTCTAGAATGGGCTGTTCTGCTGTGGTGTCGAGGCTGTGGTCAGGGTCTAGAATGGGCTGTTCTGCTGTGGTGTCGAGGCTGTGGTAAGGGTCTAGAATGGGCTGTTCTGCTGTGGTGTCGAGGCTGTGGTCAGGAACTAGGGTGGGCTGTTCTGCTGTGGTGTCGAGGCTGTGGTAAGGGTCTAGAATGGGCTGTTCTGCTGTGGTGTCGAGGCTGTGGTCAGGGTCTAGAATGGGCTGTTCTGCTGTGGTGTCGAGGCTGTGGTAAGGGTCTAGAATGGGCTGTTTTGCTGTGGTGTCGAGGCTGTGGTAAGGGTCTAGAATGGGCTGTTTTGCTGTGGTGTCGAGGCTGTGGTCAGGATCTACGGTGGGCTGTTCTGCTGTGGTGTCGAGGCTGTGGTCAGGATCTAAGGTGGGCTGTTCTGCTGTGGTGTCGAGGCTGTGGTCAGGAACTAGGGTGGGCTGTTCTGCTGTGGTGTCGAGGCTGTGGTCAGGAACTAAGGTGGGCTGTTCTGCTGTGGTGTCGAGGCTGTGGTCAGGAACTAAGGTGGGCTGTTCTGCTGTGGTGTCGAGGCTGTGGTCAGGATCTAAGGTGGGCTGTTCTGCTGTGGTGTCGAGGCTGTGGTAAGGGTCTAAGGTGGGCTGTTCTGCTGTGGTGTCGAGGCTGTGGTAAGGGTCTAGAATGGGCTGTTCTGCTGTGGTGTCGAGGCTGTGGTAAGGGTCTAAGGTGGGCTGTTCTGCTGTGGTGTCGAGGCTGTGGTCAGGAACTAGGGTGGGCTGTTCTGCTGTGGTCAGGAACTAGAATGGGCTGTTCTGCTGTGGTGTCGAGGCTGTGGTCAGGAACTAAGGTGGGCTGTTCTGCTGTGGTGTCGAGGCTGTGGTCAGGAACTAGGGTGGGCTGTTCTGCTGTGGTGTCGAGGCTGTGGTCAGGATCTACGGTGGGCTGTTCTGCTGTGGTTTCGAGGCTGTGGTCAGGGTCTAGAATGGGCTGTTCTGCTGTGGTGTCGAGGCTGTGGTCAGGGTCTAGAATGGGCTGTTCTGCTGTGGTGTCGAGGCTGTGGTCAGGAACTAGAATGGGCTGTTCTGCTGTGGTGTCGAGGCTGTGGTCAGGAACTAGAATGGGCTGTTCTGCTGTGGTGTCGAGGCTGTGGTCAGGATCTAAGGTGGGCTGTTCTGCTGTGGTGTCGAGGCTGTGGTCAGGGTCTAAGGTGGGCTGTTCTGCTGTGGTGTCGAGGCTGTGGTCAGGAACTAGGGTGGGCTGTTCTGCTGTGGTGTCGAGGCTGTGGTCAGGAACTAAGGTGGGCTGTTCTGCTGTGGTTTTGAGGCTGTGGTCAGGGTCTAGAATGGGCTGTTCTGCTGTGGTGTCGAGGCTGTGGTCAGGATCTAAGGTGGGCTGTTCTGCTGTGGTGTCGAGGCTGTGGTCAGGAACTAGGGTGGGCTGTTCTGCTGTGGTGTTGAGGCTGTGGTCAGGGTCTAGAATGGGCTGTTCTGCTTTGGTGTCGAGGCTGTGGTCAGGATCTAAGGTGGGCTGTTCTGCTGTGGTGTCGAGGCTGTGGTCAGGATCTAAGGTGGGCTGTTCTGCTGTGGTGTCGAGGCTGTGGTCAGGATCTAAGGTGGGCTGTTCTGCTGTGGTGTCGAGGCTGTGGTAAGGGTCTAGAATGGGCTGTTCTGCTGTGGTGTTGAGGCTGTGGTCAGGAACTAAGGTGGGCTGTTCTGCTGTGGTGTCGAGGCTGTGGTCAGGATCTAAGGTGGGCTGTTCTGCTGTGGTGTCGAGGCTGTGGTAAGGATCTAAGGTGGGCTGTTCTGCTGTGGTGTCGAGGCTGTGGTCAGGAACTAGGGTGGGCTGTTCTGCTGTGGTGTTGAGGCTGTGGTCAGGATCTAGGGTGGGCTGTTCTGCTGTGGTGTCGAGGCTGTGGTCAGGATCTAAGGTGGGCTGTTCTGCTGTGGTGTCGAGGCTGTGGTAAGGATCTAAGGTGGGCTGTTCTGCTGTGGTGTCGAGGCTGTGGTAAGGATCTAAGGTGGGCTGTTCTGCTGTGGTGTCGAGGCTGTGGTCAGGAACTAGGGTGGGCTGTTCTGCTGTGGTGTCGAGGCTGTGGTCAGGATCTAAGGTGGGCTGTTCTGCTGTGGTGTCGAGGCTGTGGTAAGGATCTAAGGTGGGCTGTTCTGCTGTGGTGTCGAGGCTGTGGTCAGGAACTAGGGTGGGCTGTTCTGCTGTGGTGTCGAGGCTGTGGTCAGGATCTAAGGTGGGCTGTTCTGCTGTGGTGTCGAGGCTGTGGTAAGGGTCTAGAATGGGCTGTTCTGCTGTGGTGTCGAGGCTGTGGTAAGGGTCTAGAATGGGCTGTTCTGCTGTGGTGTCGAGGCTGTGGTAAGGATCTAAGGTGGGCTGTTCTGCTGTGGTGTCGAGGCTGTGGTCAGGAACTAGGGTGGGCTGTTCTGCTGTGGTGTCGAGGCTGTGGTCAGGAACTAAGGTGGGCTGTTCTGCTGTGGTGTCGAGGCTGTGGTCAGGAACTAAGGTGGGCTGTTCTGCTGTGGTGTCGAGGCTGTGGTAAGGGTCTAGAATGGGCTGTTCTGCTGTGGTGTCGAGGCTGTGGTAAGGGTCTAGAATGGGCTGTTCTGCTGTGGTGTCGAGGCTGTGGTAAGGATCTAAGGTGGGCTGTTCTGCTGTGGTGTCGAGGCTGTGGTCAGGAACTAGGGTGGGCTGTTCTGCTGTGGTGTCGAGGCTGTGGTAAGGGTCTAGAATGGGCTGTTCTGCTGTGGTGTCGAGGCTGTGGTAAGGGTCTAGAATGGGCTGTTCTGCTGTGGTGTCGAGGCTGTGGTCAGGGTCTAAGGTGGGCTGTTCTGCTGTGGTGTCGAGGCTGTGGTAAGGGTCTAGAATGGGCTGTTCTGCTGTGGTTTTGAGGCTGTGGTCAGGATCTAAGGTGGGCTGTTCTGCTGTGGTGTCGAGGCTGTGGTCAGGAACTAGAATGGGCTGTTCTGCTGTGGTGTCGAGGCTGTGGTCAGGAACTAAGGTGGGCTGTTCTGCTGTGGTGTCGAGGCT
This sequence comes from Salvelinus namaycush, assembly GCF_016432855.1. Taxonomy (NCBI): domain Eukaryota; kingdom Metazoa; phylum Chordata; class Actinopteri; order Salmoniformes; family Salmonidae; genus Salvelinus; species Salvelinus namaycush. The sequence continues at coordinate 40,251,496 of NC_052324.1, read as the reverse complement.
GTGGTAAGGGTCTAGAATGGGCTGTTCTGCTGTGGTGTCGAGGCTGTGGTAAGGGTCTAGAATGGGCTGTTCTGCTGTGGTGTCGAGGCTGTGGTAAGGATCTAAGGTGGGCTGTTCTGCTGTGGTGTCGAGGCTGTGGTCAGGAACTAGGGTGGGCTGTTCTGCTGTGGTGTCGAGGCTGTGGTCAGGAACTAAGGTGGGCTGTTCTGCTGTGGTGTCGAGGCTGTGGTAAGGGTCTAGAATGGGCTGTTCTGCTGTGGTGTCGAGGCTGTGGTAAGGGTCTAGAATGGGCTGTTCTGCTGTGGTTTTGAGGCTGTGGTCAGGGTCTAAGGTGGGCTGTTCTGCTGTGGTAAGGGTCTAGAATGGACTGTTCTGCTTTCCTGGTGGAGTGGCCAGCTCTTTCATGGGTTTTTCTGTGTCGCATCTCACCTCCTCCATCAGCTTTATCTGATCTTCCTTTAGTGCTGTACTTTTCTCCTTCAGCTTTCTCTCTTCCACCATCTAGCGCTCTCATCTTCTCCTGCCGCTGGGCCTCCTCCTTTCATTCCTCCTCTTTGTCCCGTTGGTGTTGTCTCACCAGAGTCCAGACACGTCCCTCTCCCTTTCCAGTTCTCTCGATCTAGTTGAGGGGGTGTTGACGTGCTGGACTGTTGTCTAGTACTAGTTGAGGGGGTGTTGTTGTGCTGGACTGTTGTCTAGTTCTAGTTGAGGGGGTGTTGTTGTGCTGGACTGTTGTCTAGTTCTAGTTGAGGGGGTGTTGTTGTGCTGGACTGTTGTCTAGTACTAGTTGAGGGGGTGTTGTTGTGCTGGACTGTTGTCTAGTTCTAGTTGAGGGGGTGTTGTTGTGCTGGACTGTTGTCTAGTACTAGTTGAGGGGGTGTTGACTAGCTGGACTGTTGTCTAGTTCTAGTTGAGGGGGTGTTGACGTGCTGGACTGTTGTCTAGTTCTAGTTGAGGGGGTGTTGTTGTGCTGGACTGTTGTCTAGTTCTAGTTGAGGGGGTGTTGTTGTGCTGGACTGTTGTCTAGTTCTAGTTGAGGGGGTGTTGACGTGCTGGACTGTTGTCTAGTTCTAGTTGAGGGGGTGTTGACGTGCTGGACTGTTGCCTAGTTCTAGTTGAGGGGGTGTTGACGTGCTGGACTGTTGTCTAGTTCTAGTTGAGGGGGTGTTGACGTGCTGGACTGTTGTCTAGTTCTAGTTGAGGGGGTGTTGACTAGCTGGACTGTTGTCTAGTTCTAGTTGAGGGGGTGTTGACTAGCTGGACTTGTCTAGTTCTAGTTGAGGGGGTGTTGACGTGCTGGACTGTTGTCTAGTTCTAGTTGAGGGGGTGTTGTTGTGCTGGACTGTTGTCTAGTTCTAGTTGAGGGGGTGTTGTTGTGCTGGACTGTTGTCTAGTACTAGTTGAGGGGGTGTTGACGTGCTGGACTGTTGTCTAGTTCTAGTTGAGGGGGTGTTGTTGTGCTGGACTGTTGTCTAGTTCTAGTTGAGGGGGTGTTGTTGTGCTGGACTGTTGTCTAGTACTAGTTGAGGGGGTGTTGACGTGCTGGACTGTTGTCTAGTTCTAGTTGAGGGGGTGTTGACGTGCTGGACTGTTGTCTAGTTCTAGTTGAGGGGGTGTTGACGTGCTGGACTGTTGTCTAGTTCTAGTTGAGGGGGTGTTGTTGTGCTGGACTGTTGTCTAGTTCTAGTTGAGGGGGTGTTGTTGTGCTGGACTGTTGTCTAGTACTAGTTGAGGGGGTGTTGACGTGCTGGACTGTTGTCTAGTTCTAGTTGAGGGGGTGTTGACTAGCTGGACTGTTGTCTAGTACTAGTTGAGGGGGTGTTGACGTGCTGGACTGTTGTCTAGTTCTAGTTGAGGGGGTGTTGTTGTGCTGGACTGTTGTCTAGTACTAGTTGAGGGGGTGTTGACGTGCTGGACTGTTGTCTAGTTCTAGTTGAGGGGGTGTTGTTGTGCTGGACTGTTGTCTAGTACTAGTTGAGGGGGTGTTGTTGTGCTGGACTGTTGTCGAGTTCTAGTTGAGGGGGTGTTGTTGTGCTGGACTGTTGTCTAGTTCTAGTTGAGGGGGTGTTGTTGTGCTGGACTGTTGTCTAGTTCTAGTTGAGGGGGTGTTGTTGTGCTGGACTGTTGACTAGTTCTAGTTGAGGGGGTGTTGTTTTGCTGGACTGTTGTCTAGTACTAGTTGAGGGGGTGTTAAGGTGCTGGACTGTTGTCTAGTACTAGTTGAGGGGGTGTTGTTGTGCTGGACTGTTGTCGAGTTCTAGTTGAGGGGGTGTTGTTGTGCTGGACTGTTGTCTAGTTCTAGTTGAGGGGGTGTTGTTGTGCTGGACTGTTGTCTAGTTCTAGTTGAGGGGGTGTTGTTGTGCTGGACTGTTGTCGAGTTCTAGTTGAGGGGGTGTTGTTGTGCTGGACTGTTGTCTAGTTCTAGTTGAGGGGGTGTTGTTGTGCTGGACTGTTGACTAGTACTAGTTGAGGGGGTGTTGACGTGCTGGACTGTTGTCTAGTTCTAGTTGAGGGGGTGTTGAAGTGCTGGACTGTTGTCTAGTACTAGTTGAGGGGGTGTTGACGTGCTGGACTGTTGTCTAGTTCTAGTTGAGGGGGTGTTGTTGTGCTGGACTGTTGTCTAGTACTAGTTGAGGGGGTGTTGTTGTGCTGGACTGTTGTCTAGTTCTCGTTGAGGGGGTGTTGTGCTGGACTGTTGTCTAGTACTAGTTGAGGGGGTGTTGACGTGCTGGACTGTTGACTAGTACTAGTTGAGGGGGTGTTGACGTGCTGGACTGTTGTCTAGTTCTAGTTGAGGGGGTGTTGGACTGTTGTCTAGTTCTAGTTTAGGGGGTGTTGACTAGCTGGACTGTTGTCTAGTTCTAGTTGAGGGGGTGTTGTTGTGCTGGACTGTTGTCTAGTACTAGTTGAGGGGGTGTTGACGTGCTGGACTGTTGTCTAGTACTAGTTGAGGGGGTGTTGTTGTGCTGGACTGTTGTCTAGTTCTAGTTGAGGGGGTGTTGTTGTGCTGGACTGTTGTCTAGTTCTAGTTGAGGGGGTGTTGACGTGCTGGACTGTTGTCTAGTTCTAGTTGAGGGGGTGTTGACGTGCTGGACTGTTGTCTAGTTCTAGTTGAGGGGGTGTTGATGTGCTGGACTGTTGTCTAGTTCTAGTTGAGGGGGTGTTGACGTGCTGGACTGTTGTCTAGTTCTAGTTGAGGGGGTGTTGACGTGCTGGACTGTTGTCTAGTTCTAGTTGAGGGGGTGTTGATGTGCTGGACTGTTTTCTAGTTCTAGTTGAGGGGGTGTTGTTGTGCTGGACTGTTGTCTAGTACTAGATGAGGGTGTGTTGACGTGCTGGACTGTTGTCTAGTTCTAGTTGAGGGGGTGTTGACGTGCTGGACTGTTGTCTAGTACTAGTTGAGGGGGTGTTGTTGTGCTGGACTGTTGTCTAGTTCTAGTTGAGGGGGTGTTGACGTGCTGTACTGTTGTCTAGTTCTAGTTGAGGGGGTGTTGTTGTGCTGGACTGTTGTCTAGTTCTAGTTGAGGGGGTGTTGGACTGTTGTCTAGTTCTAGTTGAGGGGGTGTTGACTAGCTGGACTGTTGTCTAGTTCTAGTTGAGGGGGTGTTGACGTGCTGGACTGTTGTCTAGTTCTAGTTGAGGGGGTGTTGGACTGTTGTCTAGTTCTAGTTGAGGGGGTGTTGACTAGCTGGACTGTTGTCTAGTTCTAGTTGAGGGGGTGTTGTTGTGCTGGACTGTTGTCTAGTTCTAGTTGAGGGGGTGTTGTTGTGCTGGACTGTTGTCTAGTTCTAGTTGAGGGGGTGTTGTTGTGCTGGACTGTTGTCTAGTTCTAGTTGAGGGGGTGTTGACGTGCTGGACTGTTGTCTAGTTCTAGTTGAGGGGGTGTTGACGTGCTGGACTGTTGTCTAGTTCTAGTTGAGGGGGTGTTGACGTGCTGGACTGTTGTCTAGTTCTAGTTGAGGGGGTGTTGTTGTGCTGGACTGTTGTCTAGTTCTAGTTGAGGGGGTGTTGATGTGCTGGACTGTTGTCTAGTTCTAGTTGAGGGGGTGTTGACGTGCTGGACTGTTGTCTAGTTCTAGTTGAGGGGGTGTTGACGTGCTGGACTGTTGTCTAGTTCTAGTTGAGGGGGTGTTGATGTGCTGGACTGTTTTCTAGTTCTAGTTGAGGGGGTGTTGTTGTGCTGGACTGTTGTCTAGTACTAGATGAGGGTGTGTTGACGTGCTGGACTGTTGTCTAGTTCTAGTTGAGGGGGTGTTGACGTGCTGGACTGTTGTCTAGTACTAGTTGAGGGGGTGTTGTTGTGCTGGACTGTTGTCTAGTTCTAGTTGAGGGGGTGTTGACGTGCTGGACTGTTGTCTAGTTCTAGTTGAGGGGGTGTTGACGTGCTGTACTGTTGTCTAGTTCTAGTTGAGGGGGTGTTGACGTGCTGTACTGTTGTCTAGTTCTAGTTGAGGGGGTGTTGTTGTGCTGGACTGTTGTCTAGTTCTAGTTGAGGGGGTGTTGACGTGCTGTACTGTTGTCTAGTTCTAGTTGAGGGGGTGTTGTTGTGCTGGACTGTTGTCTAGTTCTAGTTGAGGGGGTGTTGACGTGCTGTACTGTTGTCTAGTTCTAGTTGAGGGGGTGTTGACGTGCTGGACTGTTGTCTAGTTCTAGTTGAGGGGGTGTTGTTGTGCTGGACTGTTGTCTAGTTCTAGTTGAGGGGGTGTTGACGTGCTGTACTGTTGTCTAGTTCTAGTTGAGGGGGTGTTGTTGTGCTGGACTGTTGTCTAGTTCTAGTTGAGGGGGTGTTGGACTGTTGTCTAGTTCTAGTTGAGGGGGTGTTGACTAGCTGGACTGTTGTCTAGTTCTAGTTGAGGGGGTGTTGTTGTGCTGGACTGTTGTCTAGTACTAGTTGAGGGGGTGTTGACGTGCTGGACTGTTGTCTAGTACTAGTTGAGGGGGTGTTGTTGTGCTGGACTGTTGTCTAGTTCTAGTTGAGGGGGTGTTGACGTGCTGGACTGTTGTCTAGTTCTAGTTGAGGGGGTGTTGACGTGCTGTACTGTTGTCTAGTTCTAGTTGAGGGGGTGTTGTTGTGCTGGACTGTTGTCTAGTACTAGTTGAGGGGGTGTTGACGTGCTGGACTGTTGACTAGTACTAGTTGAGGGGGTGTTGACGTGCTGGACTGTTGTCTAGTTCTAGTTGAGGGGGTGTTGGACTGTTGTCTAGTTCTAGTTGAGGGGGTGTTGACGTGCTGGACTGTTGACTAGTACTAGTTGAGGGGGTGTTGACGTGCTGGACTGTTGTCTAGTTCTAGTTGAGGGGGTGTTGGACTGTTGTCTAGTTCTAGTTGAGGGGGTGTTGGACTGTTGTCTAGTTCTAGTTGAGGGGGTGTTGACTAGCTGGACTGTTGTCTAGTTCTAGTTGAGGGGGTGTTGTTGTGCTGGACTGTTGTCTAGTACTAGTTGAGGGGGTGTTGTTGTGCTGGACTGTTGTCTAGTTCTAGTTGAGGGGGTGTTGTTGTGCTGGACTGTTGTCTAGTACTAGTTGAGGGGGTGTTGACGTGCTGGACTGTTGTCTAGTTCTAGTTGAGGGGGTGTTGTTGTGCTGGACTGTTGCCTGTGTCTGTGCTGACTGGTATGTTTTGACCTGCTGTTCCAGCTCCACCTGCCTTACCACCAGCTGGGTGAATTTATCCCTCATTTCAAAGAGAGAGTAGTGCTCTGTGTTGGGGAAGGGTAGTCGTCACCAAGAGAGAGCTTCTCCTGCGGTCCTCTCTCTTTGATTTAGTAAAAGTCCTGTTAGAAGTTACGCTGCACCACCACTGTTCCGAATTGACAGAGGCGGTCTCAGTCTCAAGGTCCTCGTAAAGAAGCCATGGGGCAGAGGGTCTCAAGAGGCCTCTGCATATGGGTGGTAGAGGTTGTGATTCTCTGTTCCCATTATTGGGTTCAAGGGCTTTCACACCTCTCACTACACACAATTAAAAGCTGGAGATGGGAAGTCTGTCCAAAATATATTGAGATTATTGTAAAGCCTTTTACTTGTTGGCTTTAAAAAATAGTTTCAGATTGAACATTACTCACTCAGTTTCAGGTTGGATGGTATTTTTGGTGGCAAGAATCTTTCTGGATAATTGTGTCCAAAACCAAGCTTATAGGTTTGGAGTTTTGATTTGGAGTGAAGGTTATGTTGTAGAGCAGGCCTGGGCAAATATTTTCCATGGAGGCCCACATTAGAATATGTTTTTGCCATTGCAGGCCAGAATCATATTACAGGATTATACATAATGTGCGTTGACAGATATATCTACTGTAAATCATGTCCAGATATGCTACTTATTTTACTTGATTTTACAATGTCCTCAAAACACTGTTCGTCTTGACAGGGAAACATTTTCAAACAGCTCTTTTTTTTGTCGGGGCAAAGTATTGCTTCAGAGTCAAATAAACATTCTTTAATGAAATTGCCCTCAGCGAATGGCTTGCTATGTTTAGCAATTTTGTTGGACAGTACATAGCTACCTCTCCCAATTCCATCGTTTGCTGAATGCAGTTTTGTGAGAAGTCCTTGCTGCTTTTGCAACTGAGAAAGCAACTCTTTCGATGCACCTGCCCTCTGCTCAGAAGACATATTCCTATATTTCTCTACATGCTTCGTCTGGAAGTGTCGGGACACGTTGTAGTCTTTCAAGACAGCGATCCTCTCTTTGCACACTAAGCACACAGCTTTCCCTGATACCTCAATAAATAAATATTTCAATGTCCTCTCTTTCTGTAACATCCAGGCCTGTTGTAGAAGGTAGTATCCTTTATAGGTCTTTGTGAAAAAGTCTTAGTTTATCTAACTCTAAATCTAGCATTTTGCAAAAAAGTTCAGGAAAAGTTCATGAGCTCATGACCTCTCTGATCTCTCTTCTCCTCCTCCTTCTCTCTCCTCCTCCTCTGTCTCTCTGCCTCTCTGGTTGATGTCTATACAGTGGTGAACAGACAGACAACCAGCCCGGCCGGCCTCTCCCAGTGTGGCTGTTTCACGTACACAAGATTAAGTAGCAAAAGTGACATCCAAAACCAAATCGGGCCACCCAGGAGAGGCAGGGCCAGTGGAAGACCTGTCAGTGGAAGACCCCCTCCCCCTCCCCATTAATCTTCAAGCCTCTTCGTCCCTGCCAACTCACATCTCCTTCAAATGGGACAACCAGGCAGAGAGAAGCAAAGTTACTTTCTCTCCCTCTCCGTTTTATCTCCTTTCACAATCCGTCCAACCTATCGATGAACTCTTAGGGGGACAATTCATCGTCACGGCGTCGCCCCTTCTGCGCCGAGACCCTTTAAAGAAACAACGTGATAGTTTTCTGTGTCTGTTCTGTGGCTCTGTTGGTTTGGTTTAGGGATGTGACAAATAAACATTTTCTTAACGATTTAGCTGAAATTATTTTTACAGTTTGAACCAGGAATTTCCCCCAAACTCGGTCCTCAGGACAAGTTTTGGTTTTTGCCCTAGCACTACGCAGTGCATTGAAATCATCAAGCTTTGATCATTTACCGCTTGCAACCGCTTGCTATAGACCACCTTCTGCCCCCAGCTGTGCCCTGGACACCATATGTGAACTGATTGCCCCCCATCTATCTTCAGAGCTCGTGCTGTCAGATGACCTAAACTGGGACATGCTTAACACCCCGGCCATCCTACAATCTAAGCTTGATGCCCTCAATCTCACACAAATTATCAATGAACCTACCAAGTACAACCCCAAATCCGTAAACACGGGCACCCTCATAGATATCATCCTATCCAACCTGCCCTCCAAATACACCTCTGCTGTTTTCAACCAGGATCTCAGCGATCACTGCCTCATTGCCTGCGTCCGTAATGGGTCTGCAGTCAAACGCTCCCAAAACCACTTTAGCGAGCAGGCCTTTCTAATCGACCTGGCCCGGGTATCCTAGAAGGATATTGATGTAATTCCATCAGTAGAGGATGCCATCAGTAGAGGATGCCTTATTCTTTAAAAGTGCTTTCCTCACCATCTTAAATAAACATGCCCAATTCAAAAAATGTAGAACCAGGAACAGATATAGCCCTTGGTTCACTCGAGACCTGACTGCCCTTGACCAGCACAAAAACATCCTGTGGCGTACTGCATTAGCATCGAATAGCCCCCGCGATATGCAACTTTTCAGGGAAGTTAGGAACCAATACACACAGGCAGTTAGGAAAGCTAAGGCTAGCTTTTTCAAACAGACATTTGCATCCTGTAGCACAAACTCCAAAAAGTTCTGGGACACTAAAGTCCATGGAGAATAAGAGCACCTCCTCCCAGCTGCCCACTGCACTGAGGCTAGGAAACACGGTCACCACCAATAAATCCGCGATAATTGAGAATTACAATAAGCATTTTTTTTTTTACGGCTGGCCATGCTTTCAACCTGGCTACCCCTACCCCGGTCCAGAGCCCTGCACCCCACACAGCAACTTGCCCAAGCCTTCCCATTTCGCCTTCACCAAATTCCAGATAGCTGATGTTCTGAAAGAGCAGCAAAATCTGGACCCCTACGAATCAGCCGGGCTAGACAATCTGGACCCTCTCTTTCTAAAATGATCTGTCGAAATGGTTGTAACCCCTATTACTAGCCTGTTCAACCTCTCCTTCCTATTGTCTGAGATCCCCAAAGATTGGAAAGCTGCCGCGGTCATCCCCCTCGTCAAAGGGGGAGACACTCTAGACCCAAACTGCTACAGACCTATATCTATCCTACCCTGCCTTTCTAAGGTCTTCGAAAGCCAAGTTAACAAACAGATCACCGACCATTTCGAATCCCACCGTACCTTCTCCGCTATGCAATCTGGTTTCAGAGCTGGTCATGGGTGCACCTCAGCCACGCTCAAGGTCCTAAACGATATCTTAACCGCCATCGATAAGAAACAATACTGTGCAGCCGTATTCATCGACCTGGCCAAGGCTTTCGACTCTGTCAATCACCACATTCTTATCTGCAGACTCAACAGCCTTGGTTTCTCAAATGATTGCCTCGTCTGGTTCACCAACTACTTCTCTGATAGAGTTCAGTGTGTCAAATCGGAGGGCCTGTTGTCCGGACCTCTGGCAGTCTATGGGGGTGCCATAGGGTTCAATCCTCGGGCCGACTCTTTTCTCTGTATACATCAATGATGTCGCTCTTGCGGCTGGTGATTCTCTGATCCACCTCTACGCAGACGACACCATTCTGTATGGTTCTGGCCCTTCTTTGGACACTGTGTTAACTAACCTCCAGACGAGCTTCAATGCCATACAACTCTCCTTCCGTGGCCTCCAACTGCTCTTAAATGCAAGTACAACTAAATGCATGCTCTTCAACTGATCGCTGCCCACACCTGCCTGCCCGTCCAGCATGACTACTCTGGACGGTTCTGAATATGTGGACAACTACAAATACCTAGGTGTCTGGCTAGACGGTAAACTCTCCTTCCAGAATCACATTAAGCATCTCCAATCCAAAATTAAATCTATAATCAGCTTCCTATTTTGCAACAAAGCATCCTTCACTCATGCTGCCAAACATACCCTCGTAAAACGGACTATCCTACCAATCCTTCGGCGATGTCATTTACAAAATAGCCTCCAACACTCTACTCAGCAAATTGGATGCAGTCTGTCACAGTGCCATCAGTTTTGTCACCAAAGCCCCATATACTACCCACCACTGCGACCTGTATCCTCTCGTTGGCTGGCCCGGGCTTCATATTCGTTGCCAAACACACTGGCTATAGGTCATCTATAGTCTTTGCTAGGTAAAGCCCCGCCTTATCTCAGCTCACTGGTCACCATAGCAGCACCCCCCCGTAGCACGCACTACAGCAGGTATATTTGACTGGTCATCCCCAAAGCCAATTCCTCCTTCGGCCGCCTTTCCTTCCAGTTCTCCGCTGCCAATGACTGGAACGAACTGCAAAAATCACTGAAGCTGGAGAATCATATCTCCCTCATTAGCTTTAAGCACCAGCTTGTCAGAGCAGCTCACAGATCACTGCACCGGTACATAGCCCATCTGTAAATAGCCCATCCAACTACCTCATCCTCAAACTGTTATTTATTTTGCTCCTTTGCACCCCAGTATATCTACTTGCACATTCCTCTTCTGCACATCTATCACTCCAGTCTCTATCACTCCAGTGTTTAATTGTTAAATTGTACTTATTTCGCCACACCGGCCTATTTATTGCCTTACCTCCCTTATCTTACCTCATTTGCACACACTGTATATAGAGATTTTTTTATATTGTATTATTGACTGTAGGTTTGTTTTACTCCATGTGTAACTCTGTGTTGCTGTTTGTGTCGCACTGCTTTGCTTTATCTTGGCCAGGTCACAGTTGTAAATGAGAACTTGTTCTCAACTAGCCTACCTGGTTAAATAAAGGTGAAATAAAAAAACATTTTAAATCGGGGAGGGGGGGGGGGGGGGGGGGGGGGGATGTGCACCCCTCGGGGTTCTGGGAAATGCTCGGGTGTTTGAGCTCACACTTGGTACTTGCAGTACAGTACTTTACATTGTACAATCTCTCCATCCGGCCCGTTGTGTTTTTTTCCCGACATGGCATCTTGTAGTCTGGTTCTAGATATGCATTCAGGGCAGTGAAGACAACATCATTTACCATTGATAATGGCTGCATATCAACTGCAATCGTTTCTGTAATCGGCACTGTGATTTTCACCATTGCACCTCTTTGGTGTGAAGATCCTGTCTTACGTCTGCTGTTGGGGACCTGCGCTGCTGCCAGCAATGGTGTGACGATCCTGTCTTACGTCTGCTGTTGGGGACCTGCGCTGCTGCCAGCAATGGTGTGAAGATCCTGTCTAATGTCTGCTGTTGGGGACCTGTGCTGCTGCCAGCAATGGTGTGACGATCCTGTCTTACGTCTGCTGTTGGGGACCTGCGATGCTGCCAGCAATGGTGTGAAGATCCTGTCTTACGTCTGCTGTTGGGGACCTGCGCTGCTGCCAGCAATGGTGTGAAGATCCTGTCTAATGTCTGCTGTTGGGACCTGCGCTGCTGCCAGCAATGGTGTGAAGATCCTGTCTTACGTCTGCTGTTGGGGACCTGCGATGCTGCCAGCAATGGTGTGACGATCCTGTCTTACGTCTGCTGTTGGGACCTGCGCTGCTGCCAGCAATGGTGTGACGATCTTGTCTAATGTCTGCTGTTGGGGACCTGCGCTGCTGCCAGCAATGGTGTGACGATCCTGTCTTACGTCTGCTGTTGGGGACCTGCGCTGCTGCCAGCAATGGTGTGACGATCCTGTCTTACGTCTGCTGTTGGGGACCTGCGATGCTGCCAGCAATGGTGTGACGATCCTGTCTTACGTCTGCTGTTGGGACCTGCGCTGCTGCCAGCAATGGTGTGACGATCCTGTCTTACTTCTGCTGTTGGGGACCTGCGCTGCTGCCAGCAATGGTGTGAAGATCTTGTCTAATGTCTGCTGTTGGGGACCTGCGCTGCTGCCAGCAACAGTTTAGGTCTCACGGTGCCTCTCCTTCAGATGGTGATGCATTTCACCTGTACTCAATTCCACCTTTTCAAACTATTACTACGCTGCTGTCGCTTCCCTGTCTCACTCTGTCATTTTTACAACCGTTAACGACGATGATATTCGTGGCAAATCATTTGAAAGATGCATATATCTCCTACTAACGTTACAGCATTGTTCCGATAGGTATTTGTTAAATTTGTATATTTTCCTTTATGATAATGAACGGGACCTGTTATTTGTAGTTTTGTGATAACCGCACTGTGATTAAAAGTTTGAAAAAAATAATAATTTGGTTATGGATTTATTTATTTTTTGTTGAAGATGCACCATGCTGAAATCACTTCATTTCCTGGTTGCCAAAATTCTAATAGTTTGCCTAATTTCAGTTTGTGACAAAAAAAGCCAGTATAGTGTAGAGAATCATTGTACCATCTAAACCACTGAAATCTATTTTCCATAACCAAAAATATTGTATTTTCAGCTGGTGTACAAAACCAAAAGACGCAAAAACAAAACTTAAGTGAAGCACAGAAATAGCACACACAGAACAGATCTACCGCATCTTAGACTTGCTTTTAATGAGAATGACAGATCTATAACTCACTTTTCTATGTGAATTTGGTCAGGTCGCCCCGAAAGTGACATATTGCAGCTTTAACGATCCCAACTTAGTTTAAAACGTTCACACCCCTAGTTTGGTTGGTTCTTCAGTGACTTAGTAGCCTAGAACTCCGTCCATCCCCTTCAGGTTGGCTCTTATCACTTGAAGGATTTTAAAATAAAAATGTATTTGATTTTAAATGTATTGAAAAAGTTAACAATTGCAATATACACAAAAGTTTTAATAAATTAAGAATAAAAGCTCTAATTTCCACACCTTCTCAAACCAATCCTAAAAGGTCCCACAGTTGACAGCGCATGTCAGAGCAAAAAACCAAGCCATGAGGTCAAAGGAATTGTCCGTAGAGCTCCGAGACAGAATTGTGTCGAGACACAGATCTGGGGAAGGGTACGAAAAACATGTCTGAAGAATTGAAGGTCCGGAAGAAAAAAGTGGCCTCCATCATTCTTAAATGGAAGAAGTTTGGAACCACCAAGACTCTTCCTAGAGCTGGCCGCCTGGCCAAACTGAGCAACCGAGGGAGAAGGGCCTTGGGTCAGGGAGGTGACCAAGAACCCGATGGTCACTCTGACAGAGCTCCAGAGTTCCTCTGTGGAGATGGGGATAACCTTCCAGAAGGACAACCATCTCTGCAGCACTCCACCAATCAGGCCTTTACGGTAGAGTGGCCAGATGGAAGCCACTCCTCAGTAAAAGGCACATGACAGCCCGCTTGGAGTTTGCCAAAAGACACCTAAAGACTCTCAGACCATGAGAAACAAGATTCTCTGGTCTGATGAAACCAAGATTGAAAACTTTGGCCTGAATGCCAAGCATCACGTCTGGAGGAAACCTGGCACCATCCCTACGGTGAAGCATGGTGGTGGCAGCATCATGCTGTGGGGATGTTTTTTCAGCGGCAGGGATTGGGAGACTAGTCAGGATCGAGGGAAAAATGAACGGAGCAAAGCACAGAGAGATCCTTGAGGACGCGCAGGACCTCAAACTAGGGTGAAGGGTTGTTGTCCTTCAAAACAGGACAACAACCCTAAGCACATGGCCAACACAAAGCAGGAGTGGCTTCGGGACAAGTCTCTGAATGTCCTTGAGTGGCCCAGCCAGAGCCTGGACTTGAACCCGATGTAACATCTCTGGAGAGACCTGAAAATAGCTATGCAGCGACACTCCCCATCCAACCTGACAGAGCTTGAGAGGATCTGCAGAGAAGAATGGTAGAAACTCCCCAAATACAGGTGTGCCAAGCTTGGAGCATCATACCCAAGAAGACTTGAGGCTGTAATCACTGCCAAAGTTGCTTCAACAAAGTACTGAGTAAAAGGGTCTAAATACTACATAAATGTGATATTTCAAGTTTAAAAATATTTATGCATTTGCAAAAATGTCTAAAAACCTGTTTTTACTTTCTCATTATGGCGTATTGTGTGTAGATTGATGAGGGGGAAAAAACGATGTAAATCAATTTTAGAACAAGGCTGTAATGTAACAAAATGTGGAAAATGTCAAGGGGTCTGAATACTTTCCGAATGCACTGTGTATTCCAACTCATGGAAATATATGGACTGCATGACATTCATCAAGCATAGCTCTGCTCTAACCACCTCATTTTTACAAGGTGTTGGTTGGTGGACTGTTTGGTGTAGAGTACAGTGGATCTGAAGGTATATCACACTGGATCAGCCCCAAATGGTACCCTAGTGCACTACTATAGACTAGAGCCCTATTCCCTATATAGTGCACTACTATAGACCAGAGCCCTATTCCCTATATAGTGCACTACTTTTGACTAGAGCCCTATTCCCTATATAGTGCACTACTTTTGACCAGAGCCCTATTCCCTATATATAGTGCACTACTTTAGACCAGAGCCCTATTCCCTATATATAGTGCACTACTGTTGACCAGAGCCCTATTCCCTATATATAGTGCACTACTTTAGACCAGAGCCCTATTCCCTACATAGTGAACGACTTTTGACAAGGGTGCAATTTGGAATGCAGACAATGCTAAGTTATGGGAATTGAGGTTTATAGTTGAAAATACAGTGGAATCACCAGATGGTCACATGAAATAGGTCTCTATAAAACTGAATCAAAGTACTGTGGTTTGACCTATTCCACCTGATCCAAGTTTCCCGTCATCGTGACTTTTGTTATTCCCTAACTAATTCCACTGAAGTCATCGTTGGAACGCGTTCAACCTTTATTGTTCCAGTTTAGTATTGACAGTACAACATGTGTCAACTATGCACCAGTTTTTTTATGTTTTTTTTATGCCCACCCTTATCTCAAAGTGAGACATTCGAAAGCAACAAATGCTGCCCCGTTTGTCTTGTATAAAAACACAGCCCCGTGTCTTGTGTTCGGTCAGAATATTACGCTCATATCGGAGTGGGTCGTTTGATGTGTTGGGAGCATTGGGTCTAAATAAAGAGGCGAGAGACTGAAGGATTTGCAATGCGTTAATTAGTGCTGGGTTATACCAATTAAGTGGTTTGTTGTGCGAAGAAGACGGAAGGCACAGTCACGCAGCTAGAGGCCCACTGGACAGCAACACTATTGTTTACTGAAACACAAAGACCAACTGTAAAGAAACCTTGGTTGTTGTCGTACCCTTTTCACACTATCGTGCCAACAGAAGCCGACTGCATTGTGTTTGTTTCGTGCTGGGTCCTGCAAAGCCTTCAGTGTTAAAGGGGTATTGGAGAGGTCTCAGAATTGATTAAAAAAAACGTATGGAAACCACACTATAAATACCTAGCCACAAGCGCATTAGTGAGGTCGGGCACTGATGTTGGGCAATTAGGCCGGGCTCACAGTCGGCGCTCCAATTCATCCCAAAGGTGTTCGATGAGGTTGAGGTCAGGGCTCTGTGCATGCCAGTCAAGTTCATCCACACCGATCGACAAACCATTTCTGTATGGACCTCACTTTGTGCACGGGGGCATTGTCATGCTGAAACAGGAAAGGGTCTTCCCCAAACTGTTGCCACAAAGTTGGAAGCACAGAATTGTCTAGAATGTCATTGTATGACGTAGCGTTAAGATTTCCCTTCACTGGAACTAAGGAGCCTGAACCATGAAAAACAGCCCCAGACCATTATTCATCCTCCACCAAACTTTACAGTTGGCACTATGCATTGGGGCAGGTAGCGTTCTCCTAGCATCCGCCAAACCCAGATTAGTCCGTCAGCCAGATGGTGAAGCGTGATTCATCCCTCCAGAGAACGTGTTTCCACTGCTCAAGAGTTCAATGGCGTCGAGCATTACACCACTCCAGCCGACGCTTGCACATGGTGATCTTAGGCTTGTTTGTGGCTGCTCAGCCATGGAAATCCATTTCATGAAGCTCCCGACGAACAGTAACTGTGCCGATGTTGCTTCCAGAGGCAGTTTGGAACTCGTTAGTGAGTGTTGCAACCGAGGACAACCACGCTACGTGCTTCAGCGGTCCCGTTTTGAGCTTGTGTGGCCTACCACTTCGAGGCTGATCTGTTGTTGCTCCTAGACATTTCCACTTCACAATAGCAGCACTTACAGTTGGTCGGGGGCAGTTCTAGCAGAGCAGAAATTTGATGAACTGACTTATTGGAAAGGTGGCATCCTATGATGGTACCACGTTAAAAGTCACGGAGGTCTTCAGTAAGGCTATTCTACTGCCAATGTTTGTCTATGGAGATTGCATGGCGGTGTGCTTAATTCTATACACCCGTCAGCAACGGGTGTGGCTGGAATAGCCGAATTTGAAGGGGTGTCCACATATGTATATATACACACACACACAAAAGTATCTCATTGCTCGTCCTATATAGGGCTTTATACTGTGACCTCTCCATGTCCCTCTAATCTATACTTTCCATAGTTTAACTAAACGGCTAATTAATAAGTCTTCCCATCTCCATTACCTGTACTCCAGACGGAACCCTATTGCAGACGGAACCCTGTTGCAGACGGAACCCTATTGCAGACGGAACCCTATTGCAGACGGAACCCTATTCCAGACGGAACCCTATTCCAGACGGAACCCTATTCCAGACGTAGTGCACTATATAGGGAACAGGGTGCCGTTTTGGATACATCCTATACTTTCCAGTTTAACTCGATGGTAAATTAACAAGACTTCCCTTCTTTATATGATGGGGTGAGTTTTCCCTGGTTGTCCAGAGAAGCCCTACCCAGGTAATGGGATGAGTTTCCCCTGCTTGTCCAGAGAAGCCCTACCCAGGTAATAGGATGAGTTTCCCCTGCTTGTCCAGAGAAGCCCTACCCAGGTAATAGGATGAGTTTTCCCTGGTTGTCCAGAGAAGCCCTACCCAGGTAATAGGATGAGTTTCCCCTGGTTGTCCAGAGAAGCCCTACTGAGGTAATGGGATTAGTTTTCCCTGCTTGTCCAGAGAAGCCCTACCCAGGTAATGGGATGAGTTTCCCCTGCTTGTCCAGAGAAGCCCTACCCAGGTAATAGGATGAGTTTTCCCTGGTTGTCCAGAGAAGCCCTACCCAGGTAATAGGATGAGTTTCCCCTGGTTGTCCAGAGAAGCCCTACTGAGGTAATGGGATTAGTTTTCCCTGCTTGTCCAGAGAAGCCCTACCCAGGTAATGGGATGAGTTTTCCCTACTTGTCCAGAGAAGCCCTACCCAGGTAATAGGATGAGTTTTCCCTGCTTGTCCAGAGAAGCCCTACCCAGGTAATAGGATGAGTTTTCCCTGGTTGTCCAGAGAAGCCCTACCCAGGTAATAGGATGAGTTTTCCCTGGTTGTCCAGAGAAGCCCTACCCAGGTAATGGGATGAGTTTTCCCTGGTTGTCCAGAGAATCCCTACCCAGGTAATGGGATGAGTTTTCCCTGCTTGTCCAGAGAAGCCCTACCCAGGTAATAGGATGAGTTTCCCCTGCTTGTCCAGAGAAGCCCTACCCAGGTAATAGGATGAGTTTTCCCTGGTTGTCCAGAGAAGCCCTACCCAGGTAATAGGATGAGTTTTCCCTGGTTGTCCAGAGAAGCCCTACCCAGGTAATGGGATGAGTTTTCCCTGGTTGTCCAGAGAAGCCCTACCCAGGTAATAGGATGAGTTTTCCCTGCTTGTCCAGAGAAGCCCTACCCAGGTAATAGGATGAGTTTTCCCTGCTTGTCCAGAGAAGCCCTACCCAGGTAATGGGATGAGTTTTCCCTGCTTGTCCAGAGAATCCCTACCCAGGTAATGGGATGAGTTTCCCCTGCTTGTCCAGAGAAGCCCTACTGAAGCGATGAGTTAGATTCCTTCAGTTTTCTGTTGATGTCGTCCAACTTGATTTAAATAGGGTATTAGTGGTCCGTTAGAGGGACGGCCCAACAGATAATAGGTATTGCCTGAACCTGGGAGATTACAATGTCTTATTTGAAATGGAGTGTGATGGCGATGGGTTAAAATCCAAGATGGGACTCGTGTGTAAACATTCATTCATTTGGCTGTGTTGTTGTTATGGTGACGGTTACAGTACAATCCCACTACAATAGAATTTAGTTAAACTGTAATTAGTCAAAACGAGAAGTTAAACTTTGACATCATTAATTCTTAACAACTAGCTCTCCTCTGACAGCAAGACATTTCAGGATTTTAGCATTTTTTTGTCTTAAACTACAGCAGAAAAAAGGGAGGGAGAAAGCAACAAACATAAAAGTACACAAACGTAATACTTGCAATACTAAAACAGGACAGAAAATCCCTTTGAACACATAAATATCCATGTATTATTTAATCAAGTAGAGAGTAATTATGGTACAAGCAACAACAGGTGTGTGTCTTCAGACCAGAGTCAGGACAGTCCAGTTTACTTAGCAGACCTCCTAGTCCTTTTGTCCCAGGAGAAGTTGGCTCCGTACGACTTCACTCTGGGCTTCTTCTCCATCTTCTCTGTGATGTCGTAACTCCAACCTGAGATAATAAACAGCTCAGATGAATGAAATGAAGCCACGGGGCCAAGAACAGCTTGTGTATTCCTCTTGGATCCATTCCCGTTCACAATTTTTAAAAAAGTGGAGGAATAAACACGCTTCGTCAGAAAGCTGTGTATAGACAGAACCGCACTAATCTCTATCCTGCTGTGATAAACAAAACACGTCTCCTCGAGCTAGTGTGTTAGCGTCACCCTCAACCAACGACTAGCGGAGGGTAGGAAGAGGGATCTATGGGAGTCAACGGTGTGTGTGTGGCGTTTACCGTTTTTCTCTGCGAATGCGACAGCGTCGTCCTTGGAGGTGAACGTTAGGTTCATGTTGGACATGGGGTCACCCCTGAGACAACAGATAGAAAGCCATGTGATAACATAATCATTAAAAAACTAGCTTGAACGTAACATTTCAGTCAAATTTAAAAAAAATACACCAATTGTTATCACATATCACAACCCCAGTGACGTTTTTTGGGGGGTTTTAGGGTTCTGACTGGAAGCAGGTATTTAATATATATGTCTGTGTTATCTTACGTGGAGACCCATCCCATCAGAGGGTTTTCCCAGCGTTCCCGGGTGTCAAAGTCCATCTTCCACTTCTTGGTTCCGTGGGCTCCTGACTGCATGGCCGTGCGCGCCGGCACAAAGATGTGCACCTTGCGGGTCTTTATGTGTTCGTCGGGAATCCCGGTCAGAGTGGAGATGTCCTGAGGGTGAGAACCAGAAACACACACGCATTAGTAGGGGGGGTGTAACAATACATCATATTCATGAAAACATAAAAAACCTAAATAATACGTCTATAGGCTATAACTATGCTGTGTTGTATGCCTCCAGTAAATCTGAGCTGAAAACGAGAGAGAGAGAGAGAGAGAGAGAGAGAGAGAGAGAGAGAGAGAGAGAGGGAGAGAGAGAGAGAGAGAGAGAGAGAGAGAGAGAGAGAGAGAGAGAGAGAGAGAGAGAGAGAGAGAGAGAGAGAGAGAGAGAGAGAGAGAGAGAGAGAGAGAGAGAGAGAGAGAGAGAGAGAGAGAGAGAGAG
Organism: Salvelinus namaycush; assembly: GCF_016432855.1. Lineage (NCBI taxonomy): Eukaryota > Metazoa > Chordata > Actinopteri > Salmoniformes > Salmonidae > Salvelinus > Salvelinus namaycush. The sequence continues at coordinate 40,232,409 of NC_052324.1, read as the reverse complement.
AGAGAGAGAGAGAGAGAGAGAGAGAGAGAGAGAGAGAGAGAGAGAGAGAGAGAGAGAGAGAGAGAGAGAGAGAGAGAGAGAGAGAGAGAGAGAGAGAGAGAGAGAGAGAGAGAGAGAGAGAGAGAGAGAGAGAGAGAGAGAGAGAGAGAGAGAGAGAGAGAGAGAGAGAGAGAGAGAGAGAGAGAGAGAGAGAGAGAGAGAGAGAGAGAGAGAGAGAGAGAGAGAGAGAGAGAGAGAGAGAGAGAGAGAGAGAGAGAGAGAGAGAGAGAGAGAGAGAGAGAGAGAGAGAGAGAGAGAGAGAAGAGAGAGAGAGAGACAGAGAGAGAGAGAGAGAGACAGAGAGAGAGAGAGAGAGAGAACACGTCATGCTATTCCGTTAAAACTACGCGTACGTTGTAATCAAAATTAAAACCTTTTAAAAAATTGGTGCATTTCAAAATGTCCTTTTGTCAGGCGCAGCTGGGAGCTAGTTCTATACGATGGAGAGTGGTGGGGTTGGATAAACCAGGACTGGGAACATTATTTTGGCTTCCCAACGGCGACAGACAGAGAGTTGTGGATAAATACATGATGTCGCCACGCTCAACATTTACACCGACATCAACCCGGTACACCCGGAGCAAGACGGAAACCGCAAAGTAACTACACAACATAATCTCCTGTCTGCTGATTCCTGTCTGCTGCCCTTGGCAGCTGATTCTGACCGGGACAAAGACATTACAAGTGATCGATTAGTAGGCTGTGTTTATATTTTTTTTTAACAGTCATTGGTTTATAGCTGCAGATATTTCGTCCATTCTAGGTGGGTTTCAGCAACTCATGAAAGTGCTTTAGCAATGTTACAAACTTACCCCTTTGCACCCATTTCAGCAAAACAGGTAGTTTAGACAAGGGAGCACTTAGAGATGGTCATTGTCACTTTTTCATGAAATGCATAGAATGTTTGGGGAATAACGTTGAGTAAGGGATGTGAAACTTTTAGAGCAACAGAGTGGAAAAGGGGACAATAAAGACGCTGCAGACCGGTACAGCCAATAAGAGCCACATTAGGCCTATATGCAAATAAGTCATTTCCCTACACGGGCCTTCCACCATTCACTTTGAACTGGACTGTGTGTTTACAGGAAGTAGGGCCTGCCACCATTCACTTTGAACTGGACTATGTGTTTACAGGAAGTTGGGCCTGCCACCATTCACTTTGAACTGGACTGTGTGTTTACAGGAAGTAGGGCCTGCCACCATTCACTTTGAACTGGACTATGTGTTTACAGGAAGTTGGGCCTGCCACCATTCACTTTGAACTGGACTATGTGTTTACAGGAAGTAGGGCCTGCCACCATTCACTTTGAACTGGACTATGTGTTTACAGGAAGTTGGGCCTGCCACCATTCACTTTGAACTGGACTATGTGTTTACAGGAAGTAGGGCCTGCCACCATTCACTTTGAACTGGACTATGTGTTTACAGGAAGTTGGGCCTGCCACCATTCACTTTGAACTGGACTATGTGTTTACAGGAAGTAGGGCCTGCCACCATTAACTTTGAACTGGACTATGTGTTTACAGGAAGTAGGGCCTGCCATCATTCACTTTGAACTGGACTATGTGTTTACAGGAAGTTGGGCCTGCCATCATTCTCTTTGAACTGGACTGTGTGTTTACAGGAAGATGGGCCTGCCATCATTCACTTTGAACTGGACTGTGTGTTTACAGGAAGTTGGGCCTGCCATCATTCTCTTTGAACTGGACTGTGTTTACAGGAAGTAGGGCCTGTCATCATTCTCTTTGAACTGGACTGTGTTTACAGGAAGTTGGGCCTGCTATCATTCTCTTTGAACTGGACTGTGTTTACAGGAAGTTGGGCCTGCCATCATTCTCTTTGAACTGGACTGTGTTTACAGGAAGTAGGGCCTGCCATCATTCACTTTGAACTGGACTATGTGTTTACAGGAAGTTGGGCCTGCCACCATTCACTTTGAACTGGACTATGTGTTTACAGGAAGTTGGGCCTGCCATCATTCTCTTTGAACTGGACTATGTGTTTACAGGAAGTTGGGCCTGCCATCATTCTCTTTGAACTGGACTGTGTGTTGACAGGAAGTAGCAACAGCGTGACTTTAGATCATTAGAACACATTCACCTGAATGGATTTCTGTAAATATGTAAAACACCACAGGAAGTCCTCTTCCATCTGGGAACTTTACAGTCCTATTGATCAAACAACCATAAAAAAAGGTATGCTCTCTCTCTCCCTCAGTTACGCACATCAACAAGATCAACAACTAATAGCCAGAGCAAGATGTGCTCAAATCTAACGAGGGAACATCAGATAAACCCTCTCCCAACTTTTTCAGCTGGTCCTAAACAATCTGTACATATTAGTAAAGACTAGATTACATTGAGAATAGTCTGAGGGGTGCGCAGCCTGAGGCAAGAGACAGAACGCCAGCTTTTCCTCCCCCTCCCCCCAAGACTTTTACAAATAGTCCATAAGTGGCATCATGCAGCCCAGATACGTTTTGATTTAAGACATTAAAAGGTTTGTATCATTCACAACTACATTTGTTAACTGGTAAAATCCCATCTCCCACATGGTCAGAGACCGTAGCAGAGTGGAAACTGGAGAGACCCAACATAACAATCCTGTCACAACAGACAATGCCAAGAACATTGTGAATGATGTCACAACAGACAATGCCAAGAACATTGTGAATGCTGAATATTGTAAATGGCATGTCATTTTCCCGGTGTACCGAAACCTAACAGTGACCCCCAAAAACCACAACACGTACCGAACATTGGATTTGGTGATCTGTTACACCCCAACGCATTAGGGTTGTATTCATTAGTGAAAACCGTATCAAATTGTTTTGCAACAGAAAAACCGAACAAGTAGTAGTACCTCCCGGTTTCAAGCTGTTCTAGATCCGTTTGGTGCCTAATTAATAAGGACTAGAATTATATGGATATACAAGATCTGTGTGGTTGGGATAATTAAAATTTAGGCCTAAATCGTAAATAATGTAAATGGATGACTGAATATCACTTATTTTAGTGGTTATAACATTTCAAAAATGTTATCTAATGCAGTTTTCAAAAACTTTGACCAACACTTGACTTTATGACCGACGAGTATGACAACTGAAAATAATGTGGATGTAAAAAAATATTTTCAAAAATAAATAAAAAAGCAAGATATATATTCATATTTGTTTACATATTACAGAGTTCATGACATGCACATTTTATAACAATATTCAATTAATTATCAGCTTCATTTCCCCATTTGTGTTTTTTCACCCCTTTCCCAGACGGGGTTTTAAAGAGCTGGCCCCTTGGCTGCTAACTGCCGTCAGGATCCTGTCTGGGGAGTTCCTTTGAACATATTCTGTCAAGTGGACCAACAACCAGGTTTCCATCCAACCTTTTTTATGTGAGTAAAGTACATATAAAAAAATATGTAATGATGGAAACAGAAAACTTCTCAGTCAACTTTCCAAATGTCGACAAAATACGCTAGACCAAGTGGGGATCTTTTTGTGTCTGTAAAATGTATTTATGCAGGAAATAGGGGTGGAAAGCGCTAATAAATATTGATATAATAACCATTATGTCGAAGTAAACTTGGGAGTCACGTGATATGTTCTGCGGTCCTCCCTCTACGACTCATGAAAGCATGCAGTTTACGAGGCTACAGATGAAATAAGTTATGAACTTCACAGGGTGGTGAAAGTGCACGGTGATGAGCTTGATTCTCCTTTTCCAATAAATATTGACTGGTTTTATTCTGGTGACATGATCAATGCCATTTGACAAATACAAACAATGTTGCTGTCCTGTCTATAATAATCTCATCGAGGAGGCTATACCCACATTGTATCTGAAAACTGTCGGCTAGAGCGCACGTGCCAATACAACCGAGTTAGCGAAACATTAAGAACACCTTCCTAATATTGAGTTTTGCCCTCAGAACAGTCTCAATTCGTCAGGGGGGGCATGGGACTCTACAAGGTGTTGAAAGCGTTCCACAGGGATGCTGGCTCATGTTGACTCCAATGCTTCTCACCAGTTTTGTTAAATTGGCTGGATGTCCTTTGGGTGGTGGACCATTCTTGATACACACAGGAAACGGTTGAGGGTGGAAAAACCCAGCAGCGTTGTAGTTCTTGACACAAACCGGTGTGCCTGGCACCTACTACCATCAACCGTTCAAAGGCACTTCAATCTTTTGTCTTGCCCCATTCACCCTCTGAATCGCACACATACACAATCCATGTCTCAGGCGTCTCAAGGCTTAAAAAGTCCTTCTATAACCGGTCTCTTCCCCTTCATCTGCACTGAAGTGGATTTAACAGGTGACATCAATAAGGGATCATAACTCTCGATTCACCTGGTCAGTGTCATGGAAAGAGAAGGTGTATTTCATGTTTTATACACTCCGTGTATTTAAAAAACATTTGTGAAAAAAACATCAGTAGATGGAAAACCAATTAACTTAAAATGTTTTATTTGGTACGTGGGAATTTAACCGCAAAAGGTATTTTTATGTGATTACGTAAAACACAGCTTTTTATGAACAAGTCAATTTGATGGAAACACGTCTCTGGTGGGAAAATGCACATATTGTTCATATGCAGATGTTAGAAAATGTGCATGAAAATCTGTTGCCAATTGGATGGAAACCCCTAGCCACTGAACCCCTAACTACTGACCCCCTAGTGACTGAACCCCTAGCGACTGACCCCCTAGCCTAGCGACTGACCCCCTAGCCTAGCGACTGACCCCCTAGCCTAGCTACTGAACCCCTAGCTACTGAACCCCTAGCTACTGAACCCCTAGCTTAGCTACTGACCCCCTAGCCTAGCTACTGAACCCCTAGCTACTGAACCCCTAGCTACTGAACCCCTAGCCTAGCTACTGGACCCCCTAGCCTAGCTACTGGACCCCCTAGCCTAGCTACTGGACCCCCTAGCCTAGCTACTGGACCCCCTAGCCTAGCTACTGGACCCCCTAGCTACTGGACCCCCTAGCTACTGGACCCCCTAGCTACTGAACCCCTAGCCTAGCTACTGAACCCCTAGCTACTGGACCCCCTAGCTTAGCTACTGGACCCCCTAGCTTAGCTACTGGACCCCCTAGCTTAGCTACTGGACCCCCTAGCTTAGCTACTGGACCCCCTAGCTTAGCTACTGGACCCCCTAGCTTAGCTACTGGACCCCCTAGCTACGGAACCCCCTAGCTACGGAACCCCCTAGCTACGGAACCCCCTAGCTACGGAACCCCCTAGCTACGGAACCCTAGCTATTGGTGGAGAGAGAGGGAGAGAGAGAGATGGGGGGTAAAGAGATGGGGGTGAAAAATAGATGGGGGGGGGGAAAGAGAGAGAGAGAGATGGGGGGGGGAAGAGAGAGAGAGAGAGATGGGGGGAAGAGAGAGAGAGATGGGGGGAAGAGAGATGGGGGAAAGAGAGAGAGAGCGAGATGGGGGGAAGAGAGAGCGAGATGGGGGGAAAAGAGAGAGAGAGCGAGATGGGGGGAAAAGAGAGAGAGAGCGAGATGGGGGGAAAAGAGAGAGAGAGCGAGAGAGAGAGAGAGATGGGGGGAAAGAGAGAGGAAAAAAGAAAGATGGGGAAGAGAGAAAAAAGAGATGGGGAAGAGAGAGAAAAAAGAGAAAAAAGAGAAAAAAGAGATGGGGAAGAGAGAGAAAAAAGAGAGATGGGGAAGAGAGAGAAAAAAGAGAGATGGGGAAGAGAGAGGAAAGAGAGAGCTACAGAGGGAAAGCGACAGAAGAGAGAACAAAGCACACCACAGACACCACAAATACTTCCCAATTATGCCTCACTATAATAGTCTTTCCTGAACGTATGATGAACAAAAACATAACTAATTGACCCAGTTGTAGTAAATGAGTGTCTGATCCCCCTCCTCCACCACTGGCGTTTGATTCTGCAGCTCCACCATGTTTTTCTAATGTCACCAGTGAACTAATTCAAGGCATGACTGACTGGACTGACTGCTTGTCTGTCCGTCTGAGGCTTCAGGTTGGGTCTGTGTGCATCAGACCGTATCGGCGGGCCACAAACCCCATCACCAAAACAACAGCATGGACTAGGGCCAAACTGTGGGACGGGACCCTAAAGTGGGTCACTGCAGAGATTCAGGTGGGTCACAGTTGGAATTTTTTGTCCATTGATACAAAAAATTACATTATACAGTCAATTCCCTAAAATTGGCAACCATAGCTCATGTTCAAATCTTTAAAAAGTCCCAAACGATCATTCTGATTCCCATGTAAAATAGCCTTTTTGACTGACTAAAATAAATCACCCATAATATTTTTGGGAGATAGGACATTTTGTCAAAAATGTTGAAGATTTCTTTCTCTCATGGATAACTAGCAGGAAGTTAGAAAAGACAGGTTGAGTGGACAGGAAGTTAGAAAAGACAGGTTGAGTGGACAGGGAGTTTATATCCATGACCTCGCCTTGACTGACAGCTGAAACGTCAACGTCAAGAAACACGGGTTTGCAGTGCTGCAGTAAAATCTTAAAGCAAATTTGGTGAAACACAAAACAAAACATTGAAATTGCATCAATGATATAGATATATATATACATTTTTTTTATTTTTTTTATACGTCACACGTTTGTGGCGGTTCACAGCAGTACAGACGGGTGTGTTGACATGACAACTGCTTCAAGAGTTTTGAACGAACCATCCGCCGTTTTCGTTCCATGCTGGCTGAACACCTAGCTAGCCAGTAACTAGCCAGTAACTAGCCAGTAACTAGCCAGACACAGATGAAATAGGGGAAACAAGTATCTCTGCAATAGATGAATAGTGTAAACTTGTAATTATATTTGCTGGAACCCAACAGTCACATGTTGGAACCAGTTAGAGTAGCTTATATATAAACCATGTCCATCTGCAAAACACACACCGACTCCGATGACGGTTACAAGGCGGTCCTCATTTAAATGAGGTAAGAGAATATCATGTTACCATTGGTGTATTCAAATGAGAGTTGGGGTGATGTCACCCTATACCCTTAAAGGAATATTACACCCCAAAACTATCTTACGGCATTTGTTTCATTAGTCCATTGTTGACATAGTCCCAAAATGTTTTCCTTGACAGAAATCAAAGTTTTCAAGATGTATAACTTTCAAAATACTGAAATCATCCCCCGTTATGATGCATTTTGCGTCATATGTGAATGACTTATATCTTAAACATATATCTCTTAAACATATATGACATATATCTTAAAAAGTTGATTGTTGACAAGTAAAACATGTTGGAACTGTGTCAACAATGGACTAATGAAACAAATACCAAAAGATGGTTTTGGGGTGGAATTGAAATCAGTAACTTTATGATTAAACTTCATCAATGAAGAAGCAACGGCCATTTTTTATACTTTGATCTGGTTTAATCAAAATATCATCACATTTCATGAAAAAAAAACATGATTTTGACTATTCATGACATTTAATAAAGTTTGATGTTTTGAAGTAATGGGTATTTATTAAAACGATATTTTTCGTATTCTTTGGGCCGGCAAAGTTTTTTTCCCCCACCAAGTAAGACACCTCAATTAGTGGGTCACCAAGCAGAACGCTTTGAGGACCTCTGGACTAGGATACTCCCCTCCGGGAGACTGGGTTAAATAGTGTGACTGGATGCTTCGTTCCTGTATTTTCCATTGGGAGATTAGGCTAGGTGAGCAAGCCGACAAAACACTTTGTCGCATACTGGAAATAACTTGAAAACAGACTTTACTGAAATAGTTAACTACTTGCGAAAAATGAATCACTTTCTGCTTAAAAATTTTTTTGTAAATAAAACTGGCATCCGTCATATATTTCAGAACTGAACAGCATGAAGCCCAAATATGTCACTATTAAAAACAGACTTCCAACTCTTGTTGAGACTTTGATTCCTCAAACCTCTGAAATGCTTGGCAACAAAACGTTATGTTAGAATTATGATCCTATCAGGAACACAGCCAATGGCTCCCAGCACGGCCCAAGTTACAAAAACAACCGTTTCTTATTCAACAAGAAATAGTACCTCCCTGTTTCAATCACTTTTCAGATCATTTGTATTTATTTATGTTCATTTGAAAATGAAACATAAATACCCCAGAGGTGAACAAACTTATGCAAAATATGCAAATGCATGTTGCTTAGCTCAAAATGGATAAAATAAATTAAAATAGATAACTTAGCCTAGTCAATAAACCTTGACCTAAATGGAACACAAAGACCTGGAGCACCACTAGCCTGGTCCCTGGTGGTGCAGGAGATGAGGAAAAAAGGAGGGAAACCCCAACCTTTGGTTATATAATATATGCATATTCCTGGTTCAACTGAAGCCCATTCAGAGCCCTATAGAGAACCTGGTCCAATTCTTCTGGGAATTAGCAAACAAGCGATGGGGAAGTCTGCGACAAAACCCAGACCAACCTCCGAGCACGCCCGGCCACAGCCACCCAAGACTGGAGGGCTTTCCAAGGCGCTCCCCTTTCAATACATAGATTTCACACATTTTAATGGCCATTACAACTTCAAAAGAATCACATTTTCATCATTGTCTGTCATCTGCCAGTTGATTTGTATAAAAAGGCGGTCTTTTGCATGAACTCCACACAAAAGAAAGCAGCAGAGCTATGCTAACTGGCCCGCACGCACAGGGCCCACTGGCCCGCCCGCACGCACCAACTGGCCCGCACAGGGCCCACTCGCACAGGGCCCACTGGCCCGCCCGCACGCACCAACTGGCCCGCACGCACGCACAGGGCCAACTGGCCCGCACGCACAGGGCCAACTGGCCCGCACGCACAGGGCCAACTGGCCCGCCCGCACGCACAGGGCCAACTGGCCCGCCCGCATGCACGCACGCCCGCACGCACAGGGCCAACTGGCCCGCCCGCCCGCACGCACAGGGCCAACTGGCCCGCCCGCACGCACAGGGCCAACTGGCCCGCCCGCCCGCACGCACAGGGCCAACTGGCCCGCCCGCACGCACAGGGCCAACTGGCCCGCACGCACGCACAGGGCCAACTGGCACGCACGCACGCACAGGGCCAACAATTTTGGCCCGAACTGAGCTAATTCGAACAATTTATCCCCGATCTAACATCACAGCAGCATCTGCATAGTAGACCTAATTGAAGACATTGCAAGGAGTTTTGACCACCAGCTGACAGCGGTACCGGGTAAAGATGACCACCAGCTGACAGCGGTACCGGGTAAAGATGACCACCAGCTGACAGCGGTACCGGGTAAAGATGACCACCAGCTGACAGCGGTACCGGGTAAAGATGACCACCAGCTGACAGCGGTACCGGGTAAAGATGACCACCAGCTGACAGCGGTACCGGGTAAAGATGACCACCAGCTGACAGCGGTACCGGGTAAAGATGACCACCAGCTGACAGCGGTACCGGGTAAAGATGACCACCAGCTGACAGCGGTACCGGGTAAAGATGACCACCAGCTGACAGCGGTACCGGGTAAAGATGACCACCAGCTGACAGCGGTACCGGGTAAAGATGACCACCAGCTGACAGCGGTACCGGGTAAAGATGACCACCAGCTGACAGCGGTACCGGGTAAAGATGACCACCAGCTGACAGCGGTACCGGGTAAAGATGACCACCAGCTGACAGCGGTACCGGGTAAAGATGACCACCAGCTGACAGCGGTACCGGGTAAAGATGACCACCAGCTGACAGCGGTACCGGGTAAAGATGACCACCAGCTGACAGCGGTACCGGGTAAAGATGACCACCAGCTGACAGCGGTACCGGGTAAAGATGACCACCAGCTGACAGCGGTACCGGGTAAAGATGACCACCAGCTGACAGCGGTACCGGGTAAAGATGACCACCAGCTGACAGCGGTACCGGGTAAAGATGACCACCAGCTGACAGCGGTACCGGGTAAAGATGACCACCAGCTGACAGCGGTACCGGTAAAGATGACCACCAGCTGACAGCGGTACCGGGTAAAGATGACCACCAGCTGACAGCGGTACCGGGTAAAGATGACCACCAGCTGACAGCGGTACCGGGTAAAGATGACCACCAGCTGACAGCGGTACCGGGTAAAGATGACCACCAGCTGACAGCGGTACCGGGTAAAGATGACCACCAGCTGACAGCGGTACCGGGTAAAGATGACCACCAGCTGACAGCGGTACCGGGTAAAGATGACCACCAGCTGACAGCGGTACCGGGTAAAGATGACCACCAGCTGACAGCGGTACCGGGTAAAGATGACCACCAGCTGACAGCGGTACCGGGTAAAGATGACCACCAGCTGACAGCGGTACCGGGTAAAGATGACCACCAGCTGACAGCGGTACCGGGTAAAGATGACCACCAGCTGACAGCGGTACCGGGTAAAGATGACCACCAGCTGACAGCGGTACCGGGTAAAGATGACCACCAGCTGACAGCGGTACCGGGTAAAGATGACCACCAGCTGACAGCGGTACCGGGTAAAGATGACCACCAGCTGACAGCGGTACCGGGTAAAGATGACCACCAGCTGACAGCGGTACCGGGTAAAGATGACCACCAGCTGACAGCGGTACCGGGTAAAGATGACCACCAGCTGACAGCGGTACCGGGTAAAGATGACCACCAGCTGACAGCGGTACCGGGTAAAGATGACCACCAGCTGACAGCGGTACCGGGTAAAGATGACCACCAGCTGACAGCGGTACCGGGTAAAGATGACCACCAGCTGACAGCGGTACCGGGTAAAGATGACCACCAGCTGACAGCGGTACCGGGTAAAGATGACCACCAGCTGACAGCGGTACCGGGTAAAGATGACCACCAGCTGACAGCGGTACCGGGTAAAGATGACCACCAGCTGACAGCGGTACCGGGTAAAGATGACCACCAGCTGACAGCGGTACCGGGTAAAGATGACCACCAGCTGACAGCGGTACCGGGTAAAGATGACCACCAGCTGACAGCGGTACCGGGTAAAGATGACCACCAGCTGACAGCGGTACCGGGTAAAGATGACCACCAGCTGACAGCGGTACCGGGTAAAGATGACCACCAGCTGACAGCGGTACCGGGTAAAGATGACCACCAGCTGACAGCGGTACCGGGTAAAGATGACCACCAGCTGACAGCGGTACCGGGTAAAGATGACCACCAGCTGACAGCGGTACCGGGTAAAGATGACCACCAGCTGACAGCGGTACCGGGTAAAGATGACCACCAGCTGACAGCGGTACCGGGTAAAGATGACCACCAGCTGACAGCGGTACCGGGTAAAGATGACCACCAGCTGACAGCGGTACCGGGTAAAGATGACCACCAGCTGACAGCGGTACCGGGTAAAGATGACCACCAGCTGACAGCGGTACCGGGTAAAGATGACCACCAGCTGACAGCGGTACCGGGTAAAGATGACCACCAGCTGACAGCGGTACCGGGTAAAGATGACCACCAGCTGACAGCGGTACCGGGTAAAGATGACCACCAGCTGACAGCGGTACCGGGTAAAGATGACCACCAGCTGACAGCGGTACCGGGTAACGATGACCACCAGCTGACAGCGGTACCGGGTAACGATGACCACCAGCTGACAGCGGTACCGGGTAACGATGACCACCAGCTGACAGCGGTACCGGGTAACGATGACCACCAGCTGACAGCGGTACCGGGTAAAGATGACCACCAGCTGACAGCGGTACCGGGTAAAGATGACCACCAGCTGACAGCGGTACCGGGTAAAGATGACCACCAGCTGACAGCGGTACCGGGTAAAGATGACCACCAGCTGACAGCGGTACCGGGTAAAGATGACCACCAGCTGACAGCGGTACCGGGTAAAGATGACCACCAGCTGACAGCGGTACCGGGTAAAGATGACCACCAGCTGACAGCGGTACCGGGTAAAGATGACCACCAGCTGACAGCGGTACCGGGTAAAGATGATCACCAGCTGACAGCGGTACCGGGTAAAGATGACCACCAGCTGACAGCGGTACCGGGTAAAGATGACCACCAGCTGACAGCGGTACCGGGTAAAGATGACCACCAGCTGACAGCGGTACCGGGTAACGATGACCACCAGCTGACAGCGGTACCGGGTAAAGATGACCACCAGCTGACAGCGGTACCGGGTAAAGATGACCACCAGCTGACAGCGGTACCGGGTAAAGATGACCACCAGCTGACAGCGGTACCGGGTAAAGATGACCACCAGCTGACAGCGGTACCGGGTAAAGATGATCACCAGCTGACAGCGGTACCGGGTAAAGATGATCACCAGCTGACAGCGGTACCGGGTAAAGATGACCACCAGCTGACAGCGGTACCGGGTAAAGATGATCACCAGCTGACAGCGGTACCGGGTAAAGATGACCACCAGCTGACAGCGGTACCGGGTAAAGATGACCACCAGCTGACAGCGGTACCGGGTAAAGATGACCACCAGCTGACAGCGGTACCGGGTAAAGATGACCACCAGCTGACAGCGGTACCGGGTAAAGATGACCACCAGCTGACAGCGGTACCGGGTAAAGATGACCACCAGCTGACAGCGGTACCGGGTAAAGATGATCACCAGCTGACAGCGGTACCGGGTAAAGATGACCACCAGCTGACAGCGGTACCGGGTAAAGATGACCACCAGCTGACAGCGGTACCGGGTAAAGATGATCACCAGCTGACAGCGGTACTGGGTAAAGATGATCACCAGCTGACAGCGGTACCGGGTAAAGATGACCACCAGCTGACAGCGGTACCGGGTAAAGATGACCACCAGCTGACAGCGGTACCGGGTAAAGATGACCACCAGCTGACAGCGGTACCGGGTAAAGATGACCACCAGCTGACAGCGGTACCGGGTAAAGATGACCACCAGCTGACAGCGGTACCGGGTAAAGATGACCACCAGCTGACAGCGGTACCGGGTAAAGATGACCACCAGCTGACAGCGGTACTGGGTAAAGATGATCACAGACAACATGCTGATTTAAGTCTACAGTCGTGGCCAAAAGTTTTGAGAATGACACAAATATTAATTTTCACAAAGTCTGCTGCCTCAGTTTATATGATGGTAATTTGCATATACTCCAGAATGTTATGAAGAGTGATCAGATGAATTGCAATTAATTGCCAAGTCCCTCTTTGCCAAGCAAATGAACTGAATCCCCCAAAAACATTTCCACTGCATTTCAGCCCTGCCACAAAAGGATCAGCTGACATCATGTCAGTGATTCTCTCGTTAACACAGGTGGAGATCACTCAGTCATGCTGATTGAGTTCGAATAAGAGCCTTGAAGCTTCAAAAGTAGGGTGGTGCTTGGAATCATTGTTCTTCCTCTGTCAACCATGGGTACCTGCAAGGAAACACGTGCCGTCATCATTGCTTTGCACAAAAAGGGCTTCACAGGCAAGGATATTGCTGCCAGTAAGATTTCACCTAAATCAACCATTTATCGGATCATCAAGAACTTCAAGGAGAGCGGTTCAATTGTTGTGAAGAAGGCTTCAGGGCACCCAAGAAAATCCAGCAAGCGCCAGCACCGTCTCCTAATGTTGATTCAGCTGCTGGATCGGGGCACCACCAGCACAGAGCTTGCTCAGGTATGGCAGCAGGCAGGTGTGAGTGCATCTGCACGCACAGTGAGGCGAAGACCTTTGGAGGATGGCCTGGTGTCAAGAAGGGCAGCAAAAAAGCCACTTCTCTCCAGGAAAAACATCAGGGTCAGACTGATATTCTGCAAAAGGTACAGGGATTGGACTGCTGAGGACTGAGGTAAAGTAATTTTCTCTGATGAATCCCCTTTCCGATTGTTTGGGGCATCTGGAAAAAAGCTTGTCCGGAGAAGACAAGGTGAGCGCTACCATCAGTCCTGTGTCATGCCAACAGTAAAGCATCCTGAGGCCATTCATGTGTGGGGTTGCTTCTCAGCCAAGGGAGTGGGCTCACTCACAATTTTGCCTAAGAACACACCCATGAATAAAGAATGGTACCAACACATCCTCCGAGAGCAACTTCTCCCAACCATCCAGGAACAGTTTGGTGACGAACAATGCCTTTTCCAGCATGATGGAGCACCTTGCCATAAGGCAAACGTGATAACTAAGTGGCTCGGGGAACAAAACATCGATATTTTGGGTCCATGGCCAGGAAACTCCCCAGACCTTAATCCCATTGAGAACTTGTGGTCAATCCTCAAGAGGTGGGTGGACAAACAAAAACCCACGAATTCTGACAAACTCCAAGCATTGATTATGCAAGAATGGGCTGCCATCAGTCAGGATGTGGCCCAGAAGTTAATTGACAGCATGCCAGGGCCGATTGCAGAGGTCTTGAAAAGGAAGGGTCAACAATGCAAATATTGACTCTTTGCATCAACTTCATGTAATTGTCAATAAAAGCCTTTGACACTTATGAAATGCTTGTAATTATACTTCAGTATTCCATAGTAACATCTGACGAAAATATCTAAAGACACTGAAGCAGCAAACTTTGTGGAAATTAATATATGTGTCATTCTCAAAACTTTTGGCCACTACTGTACACCATCACTGGTTGTATCAGGCTGTATAACTAATTATGTTTGCTCCGACTCAGTACATTTATTAGCTAGCTACCTAGCGATTAGCATTACCGGCTAACAAGATTTAGGCCCAACTTGCTCAGAAAAGACAAACTAGCTGTTTGCAGATGTAAGAAACACAAAACTAATAGTGCAATTATAGAACACTACTGGATTTATATGAAGAAGCAAAGTGATAACAGCATTGTTGTCATCAACATTATTACATGTGCTGCATTGACCATGTAGACTGAACGCAAGTGTCTCATGGACGAGGAACAACAAATGGCTCCTTGAGTGACAGGGGGCGGGGGGGCTAGGTCTGTGTGGAAAGCGAGGTGGAGAGAGAGAGAGAGCTCAGAGAGATGACTCAAATAGCGAACTATAAAAATTGACGATAAACACAGCGTATCACATTTAACCAAACATTCAAATACCGTTTATAGAAGGTAAAGTGAAAACCCAAACCAGTCCATGCATCAATAGCGGTATATCGTAAAATACGGTATACCGCCCAGCCCTAGTTTTAATACTTTCCGGAATACACTGTATGCATCAAACCGTATGAGCAGACTTGAACTGGTACAGAAATAGTTTAAAAAAGTTAAAATATTGTTGCACACATATCAAGAAACCATTTTGGATTACATAATGGAAGAAAA
This sequence comes from Salvelinus namaycush, assembly GCF_016432855.1. Lineage (NCBI taxonomy): Eukaryota > Metazoa > Chordata > Actinopteri > Salmoniformes > Salmonidae > Salvelinus > Salvelinus namaycush. Next base: position 40,217,166 of record NC_052324.1, on the reverse strand, counting down.
AAAGTTTGACTGCAGAATTTTTTTAAAGCAGCATTGACGCAACAATTCTGTCGCTCTGATGGAGGCGTTAGCCCTCCAGGCTCCGGTATGCTACCCCCCCCCCCACTTCAAATAGCAATTACAGGCTGTCACCTAACAGAGTTTCCACCATACAGTTTCCACCATACCTGACACGGATCAATGCAATACACTCACCAGAAAACCTTTTTGTGACATAATCAGTTCTATCGTGGTGAAGATCAGACTTCTGTCGTTGTTAGCCAACTCACTGCAGAAAAGCAACATTTCTGCTGCTTACCTCTGCCATGTCCATTTGCATCGTTCTGATTGGTCGAGAGTCAAGATTTTTTTTTTTGACTATCCATACATCCGACAATCTTTAAATAATATAGGAACAGTAAAATAATTTACCGTGCTCATCCCCACTACTCCCCTCCTGCTAGCCCCCCCCCCCCCCCCCCCCCGCGCACCCAGAAACCCCTACATGCTTATTCTCTTGATTCTGAGAATCCTTCAAAACGGCATTTTAGAAAAAGTTTGGGAAATTTACTGGAATTTACAATCCTTGTTTGGACTGATCCACAGCTGAAGGATCCCTTCTCCCCATAAGTTACTGACGTGCAGCCTACAGGCCTACAGCTGCCTGTCGTTTGAACCGGCCCAGGGTTTAATAACTCCATGAAAGAAGGTCTACAGATATTCTTTCTGATAGAAATTGCAGATCCGGTCCAAAAGGACAGGAAATGTATCGATATCTGGGTTCTCCAGTACCCCAACAGTGTTCCCCATCCCTGGTCCTCCAGTACTCCAACAGTGTTTCCCATCCCTGGTCCTCCAGTACCCCAACAGGGGTCCTCCAGTGGCCCCAACAGGGATCCTCCAGTGGCCCCAACAGGGATCCTCCAGTGGCCCCAACAGGGATCCTCCAGTGGCCCCAACAGGGGTCCTCCAGTAGCCCCATCCCTGGTCCTCCAGTAGCCCCAACAGGGGTCCTCCAGTGGCCCCAACAGGGGTCCTCCAGTGGCCCCAACAGGGGTCCTCCAGTGGCCCCAACAGGGGTCCTCCAGTAGCCCCAACAGGGGTCCTCCAGTAGCCCCAACAGGGGTCCTCCAGTAGCCCCAACAGGGGTCCTCCAGTAGCCCCAACAGGGGTCCTCCAGTAGCCTAAGCCAAGCTAGAGACAAGCATTCACTCCAAATGTTCTGCTTTAGGGCGTAAGGGTAGTATCCCGTCATTGAATGAAGGACTACCTTAAAAAAAAAAACTTGTTCTCTTCCTGATCCAAGTCCATTATCTAGGAAACCTAATATTGCCTTCCATTCTCAGGTTCCAATGACAATATCATCTGAAGGGCTTTCAGGACAAGGTCTGAATGACTGACTGACGAGGAGAACATGAAAAGCAACAAGTAGAAACTAAAGACCTCTTCTCCACTGCATGTAGATTCACTTACTGGAGAGAAGAAGAAGAAGACCATTATAGCGAATCACTTTTAGGCATAATGCTCAATATTCTTAAATAATTGCCCCCCCCCCCCCCCCCCCTCCCCCCTCTCCACATAGACTGATCCTCAGTGATGGGGAAACCAGTATCTTATATATCCTATAGCCTGCAGGGAGCTCGTCTATATCACAGAGCCTTCAAGGTGGCGGATAACAGGATGTTATGGCTGGGGGGGCTGGTTTCTCAGGCCGTAGACCCGGTGACAAACGTACTCACTGAGAGGCCCGTGGACAGGATACACTATAGCTTCACATGTGTACGACAAGACCGGACTTCCCTATGCCAAATCACTACTACCACAACTCAGCAGCTCCAAGGAGGTCAGCAGGTCAGCCAAAACAAGGCCGATCACAGTGAACCGCCTTGGGCTGGGAGGAGAAATATGTCCCTCTTAACCTCCAGAGGGATGGCGGGTATCCCTCAGTCCAAACCAGGCCCCCCGTGTCTGGACCAGGGCAGCTGGCCTCACTTATCACTCTGACGGGTAGGCTTCAGCTTTGAAGTGTAAAAGAGGAGTCTCGTGCTAATTATGGAGTGGAATTAGATGGCGTCCGTCACTAATAGCAACAAATACTGTGCGCTTGCGTGTGTGGTTTTAGAGGGCGGAAAGGTGAGGAGCAGCTGGTGCTAAGGGTCGTCTTAGTTCTCCGGTTACCACACCGACATTGTCCGTTGCACATCCGATTGGCCAGGACATCATATACAATAACTCATCATTTGGTAGGTGATAATCTTTGTCCTGTTACACACACATATTTATAAGTGGGTATTATGTGTGAATTGGACATTTTTATTTTTATTTTTTTACATATCCCAACTTCCCCTGAAACACCCTGGGAGAGTGGGGTCACAGCCACGGTCGGCCATTATCAACGACAATGCTGGAACAATTAGGTTTAAGTACCTTGTTCAAGGGCACGTCGACAGATTTCACCTTGTCGGCTCAGGGGTTCGAACTAACGACCTTTCGGTTACTGGCCTAACTACCTGTAGCCCCAGAAATCATGACAGGCTTTGTTTATATATATATGTGCCCCTCTACAACTGTTACTATGACGATACAGTTACAGTCTGCTGAGATACAGGTCTTCTTCACCCCAAAGGTAGATTGAAAATACCCGCTGGCCATTTAGGGGACACATGCCAAAACAACACTCAATGTCACTTCATGATATTGTTAGGACTCAGCTGAAGTCTACAACATCGAGCTAGTCAAGTATCACATCCTGAAGGAGAAAGCATTTGTTTCATTAAAAATGAAATTGTGTCATGTGGAATGGACCGATTTTACACACAAACTTTTTAAAAAAGGCTCAAAATCTCAGAGCCAAAGAAAACCTGCAAAGACAGGAGGAGACAACAGACAGCCTGGCTATGTGACTACTACCACAGACGAGGGGAGACTAGTCCCACCACAGACGAGGGGAGACTAGTCCCACCACAGACAGGGGGAGACTAGTCCCACCACAGACAGGGGGAGACTAGTCCCACCACAGACAGGGGGAGACTAGTCCCACCACAGACAGGGGGAGACTAGTCCCACCACAGACAGGGGGAGACTAGTCCCACCACAGACAGGGGGAGACTAGTCCCACCACAGACAGGGGGAGACTAGTCCCACCACAGACAGGGGGAGACTAGTCCCACCACAGACAGGGGGAGACTAGTCCCACCACAGACAGGGGGAGACTAGTCCCACCACAGACAGGGGGAGACTAGTCCCACCACAGACAGGGGGAGACTAGTCCCACCACAGACAGGGGGAGACTAGTCCCACCACAGACAGGGGGAGACTAGTCCCACCACAGACAGGGGGAGACTAGTCCCACCACAGACAGGGGGAGACTAGTCCCACCACAGACAGGGGGAGACTAGTCCCACCACAGACAGGGGGAGACTAGTCCCACCACAGACAGGGGGAGACTAGTCCCACCACAGACAGGGGGAGACTAGTCCCACCACAGACAGGGGGAGACTAGTCCCACCACAGACAGGGGGAGACTAGTCCCACCACAGACAGGGGGAGACTAGTCCCACCACAGACAGGGGGAGACTAGTCCCACCACAGACAGGGGGAGACTAGTCCCACCACAGACAGGGGGAGACTAGTCCCACCACAGACAGGGGGAGACTAGTCCCACCACAGACAGGGGGAGACTAGTCCCACCACAGACAGGGGGAGACTAGTCCCACCACAGACAGGGGGAGACTAGTCCCACCACAGACAGGGGGAGACTAGTCCCACCACAGACAGGGGGAGACTAGTCCCACCACAGACAGGGGGAGACTAGTCCCACCACAGACAGGGGGAGACTAGTCCCACCACAGACAGGGGGAGACTAGTCCCACCACAGACAGGGGGAGACTAGTCCCACCACAGACAGGGGGAGACTAGTCCCACCACAGACAGGGGGAGACTAGTCCCACCACAGACAGGGGGAGACTAGTCCCACCACAGACAGGGGGAGACTAGTCCCACCACAGACAGGGGGAGACTAGTCCCACCACAGACAGGGGGAGACTAGTCCCACCACAGACAGGGGGAGACTAGTCCCACCACAGACAGGGGGAGACTAGTCCCACCACAGACAGGGGGAGACTAGTCCCACCACAGACAGGGGGAGACTAGTCCCACCACAGACAGGGGGAGACTAGTCCCACCACAGACAGGGGGAGACTAGTCCCACCACAGACAGGGGGAGACTAGTCCCACCACAGACAGGGGGAGACTAGTCCCACCACAGACAGGGGGAGACTAGTCCCACCACAGACAGGGGGAGACTAGTCCCACCACAGACAGGGGGAGACTAGTCCCACCACAGACAGGGGGAGACTAGTCCCACCACAGACAGGGGGAGACTAGTCCCACCACAGACAGGGGGAGACTAGTCCCACCACAGACAGGGGAGACTAGTCCCACCACAGACAGGGGGAGACTAGTCCCACCACAGACAGGGGGAGACTAGTCCCACCACAGACAGGGGGAGACTAGTCCCACCACAGACAGGGGGAGACTAGTCCCACCACAGACAGGGGGAGACTAGTCCCACCACAGACAGGGGGAGACTAGTCCCACCACAGACAGGGGGAGACTAGTCCCACCACAGACAGGGGGAGACTAGTCCCACCACAGACAGGGGGAGACTAGTCCCACCACAGACAGGGGGAGACTAGTCCCACCACAGACAGGGGGAGACTAGTCCCACCACAGACAGGGGGAGACTAGTCCTACCACAGACAGGGGGAGACTAGTCCTACCACAGACAGGGGGAGACTAGTCCTACCACAGACAGGGGGAGACTAGTCCCACCACAGACAGGGGGAGACTAGTCCTACCACAGACAGGGGGAGACTAGTCCCACCACAGACAGGGGGAGACTAGTCCTACCACAGACAGGGGGAGACTAGTCCTACCACAGACAAGGGGGAGACTAGTCCTACCACAGACAAGGGGGAGACTAGTCCTACCACAGACAAGGGGGAGACTAGTCCTACCACAGACAAGGGGGAGACTAGTCCTACCACAGACAGGGGGAGACTAGTCCTACCACAGACAGGGGGAGACTAGTCCTACCACAGACAGGGGGAGACTAGTCCTACCACAGACAGGGGGAGACTAGTCCTACCACAGACAGGGGGAGACTAGTCCTACCACAGACAGGGGGAGACTAGTCCTACCACAGACAGGGGGAGACTAGCCCTACCACAGACAGGGGGAGACTAGCCCTACCACAGACAGGGGGAGACTAGTCCTACCACAGACAAGGGGGAGACTAGTCCTACCACAGACAAGGGGGAGACTAGTCCTACCACAGACAAGGGGGAGACTAGTCCTACCACAGACAGGGGGAGACTAGTCCTACCACAGACAGGGGGAGACTAGTCCTACCACAGACAGGGGGAGACTAGTCCTACCACAGACAGGGGGAGACTAGTCCTACCACAGACAGGGGGAGACTAGTCCTACCACAGACAGGGGGAGACTAGTCCTACCACAGACAGGGGGAGACTAGTCCTACCACAGACAGGGGGAGACTAGTCCTACCACAGACAGGGGGAGACTAGTCCTACCACAGACAGGGGGAGACTAGTCCCACCACAGACAGGGGGAGACTAGTCCCACCACAGACAGGGGGAGACTAGTCCCACCACAGACAGGGGGAGACTAGTCCTACCACAGACAAGGGGGAGACTAGTCCTACCACAGACAGGGGGAGACTAGTCCTACCACAGACAAGGGGAGACTAGTCCCACCACAGACAGGGGGAGACTAGTCCTACCACAGACAGGGGGAGACTAGTCCTACCACAGACAGGGGGAGACTAGTCCTACCACAGACAGGGGGAGACTAGTCCTACCACAGACAGGGGGAGACTAGTCCTACCACAGACAGGGGGAGACTAGTTCTACCACAGACAGGGGGAGACTAGTCCTACCACAGACAGGGGGAGACTAGTCCTACCACAGACAGGGGGAGACTAGTCCTACCACAGACAGGGGGAGACTAGTCCTACCACAGACAGGGGGAGACTAGTCCTACCACAGACAGGGGGAGACTAGTCCTACCACAGACAGGGGGAGACTAGTCCTACCACAGACAGGGGGAGACTAGTCCTACCACAGACAGGGGGAGACTAGTCCTACCACAGACAGGGGGAGACTAGTCCTACCACAGACAGGGGGAGACTAGTCCTACCACAGACAGGGGGAGACTAGTCCTACCACAGACAGGGGGAGACTAGTCCTACCACAGACAGGGGGAGACTAGTCCTACCACAGACAGGGGGAGACTAGTCCTACCACAGACAGGGGGTTGGGGAGACGGAGAGGAAAAACTTCCTGTTTTCCACAGATCAGACCGTATGCTCCAGCGAGCCACGGCCTGTCATTTCCTTCAACCCTTCACAGCTCAGACAACACTCCTCTCTCTGTGTAGAAGAAGTGTGTTAACTAAATGAAATCCTTATTTAGTGGAGCATACATAAAATCTCTTGTCTGGGGCCCCATCAAAGAGGCCTCTCCTCTGACCTGCTAGGCTACTCTACACAGCAGCCGGTAGATTCCCACACACACACACACACTACAAGGGAGGCAACCAGACAAAACAGACACTTGATATGTCTAGAGAGAGAGAGAGCGAGAGCGAGAGAGGGGAGGATCAATGCAGTATGCTCCAGTGCATGTCATCCTACCCCCGAGCGAGGCAGGCTAGGCAGGCTCTGGCCGGCTTAGAGAATTCAAACCCTGGTACTGTAGATCTTAACTCCTCACTCTAAAAATACCCTGGACAGGACAGTGGTCCTCTCTGGTAGTCACGCTTCTATGTCCACATTGTCAGTCACACACACAGAGAGACACACAGAGAAACAGACAGACAGAGAGACAGACACAGACAGACAGACAGAGAGCGAAGACCGTTGTGTCATTGTCTTCATAACTGCAGAGAGGCTTCAGAGCTCAGACTCATCCACTTCATTAAGTTCTGAGAAATGGTTACTAGCATGTTATGAAGATGAAAATGCCATAACACTTGGTTAACGGTTAGGGCAATAAACCTCACCTTCTTGCGGACACTGCTGAGCGGACATTACGGACACTGCTGAGCGGACATTGCGGACACTGCTGAGAGGACACTGCTGAGTGGACACTGCTGAGTGGACACTGCTGAGCGGACATTGCTGAGCGGATACTGCTGAGCGGACACTGCTGAGTGGACACTGTGGACATTGCTGAGTGGACACTGCTGAGTGGACACTGCTGAGTGGACACTGCTGAGTGGACACTGCTGAGTGGACACTGCTGAGCGGACACTGCTGAGCGGACACTGCTGAGCGGACACTGCTGAGTGGACACTGTGGACATTGCTGAGTGGACACTGCTGAGTGGACACTGCTGAGTGGACACTGCTGAGTGGATACTGCTGAGTGGACACTGTGGACATTGCTGAGTGGACACTGCTGAGTGGATACTGCTGAGTGGACACTGTGGACATTGCTGAGTGGACACTGCTGAGAGGACACTGCTGAGTGGACACTGCTGAGTGGACACTGCTGAGCGGACACTGCTGAGCGGACACTGCTGAGCGGACACTGCTGAGCGGACATTGCTGAGCGGATACTGCTGAGTGGACACTGTGGACATTGCTGAGTGGACACTGCTGAGTGGATACTGCTGAGTGGACACTGTGGACATTGCTGAGTGGACACTGCTGAGTGGACACTGCTGAGTGGACATCGCTAAAAAGGTAGGTTTTGAGCCATAAATCAACAAAAACAAGAGCAGAGCAGCAGTACCAGAGGCTGCAGTACCAGAGGCTGCAGTACCAGAGGCAGCAGTACCAGAGGCTGCAGTACCAGAGGCTGCAGTACCAGAGGCTGCAGTACCAGAGGCAGCAGTACCAGAGGCAGCAGTACCAGAGGCAGCAGTACCAGAGGATGCAGTACCAGAGGATGCAGCACCAGAGGCAGCAGCACCAGAGGCAGCAGCACCAGAGGCAGCAGCACCAGAGGCAGCAGCACCAGAGGCAGCAGCACCAGAGGCAGCAGTACCAGAGGTTGCAGTACCAGAGGCTGCAGTACCAGAGGCAGCAGTACCAGAGGCAGCAGTACCAGAGGCTGCAGACTAGAGACACTCTGCTCTCTGGAGACATTTTACTCTCCTCCTGTCAGTACTGAGATGGGGGAGACATTTTACTCTCCTCCTGTCAGTACTGAGACGGGGGGACATTTTACTCTCCTCCTGTCAGTACTGACATGGGGGGACATTTTACTCTCCTCCTGTCAGTACTGACATGGGGGGACATTTTACTCCTCCTGTCAGTACTGAGATGGGGATTTTACTCTCCTCCTGTCAGTACTGAGATGGGGGAGACATTTTACTCTCCTCCTGTCAGTACTGAGATGGGGGGGACATTTTACTCCTCCTGTCAGTACTGAGATGGGGGGACATTTTACTCCTCCTGTCAGTACTGAGATGGGGGAGACATTTTACTCCTCCTGTCAGTACTGAGATGGGGGGACATTTTACTCCTCCTGACAGTACTGAGATGGGGGGGACATTTTACTCTCCTCCTGTCAGTACTGAGATGGGGGGGACATTACTCTCCTCCTGTCAGTACTGAGATGGGGATTTTACTCTCCTCCTGTCAGTACTGAGATGGGGGAGACATTTTACTCTCCTCCTGTCAGTACTGAGATGGGGGAGACATTTTACTCTCCTCCTGTCAGTACTGAGATGGGGGGGACATTTTACTCCTCCTGTCAGTACTGAGATGGGGGGGACATTTTACTCCTCCTGTCAGTACTGAGATGGGGGGGACATTTTACTCCTCCTGTCAGTACTGAGATGGGGGGGACATTACTCTCCTCCTGTCAGTACTGAGATGGGGATTTTACTCTCCTCCTGTCAGTACTGAGATGGGGGAGACATTTTACTCTCCTCCTGTCAGTACTGAGATGGGGGAGACATTTTACTCTCCTCCTGTCAGTACTGAGATGGGGGGACATTTTACTCCTGTCAGTACTGAGATGGGGGGACATTTTACTCCTGTCAGTACTGAGATGGGGGGACATTTTACTCCTGTCAGTACTGAGATGGGGGGACATTTTACTCCTGTCAGTACTGAGATGGGGGAGACATTTTACTCCTGTCAGTACTGAGATGGGGGAGACATTTTACTCCTGTCAGTACTGAGATGGGGGAGACATTTTACTCTCCTCCTGTCAGTACTGAGATGGGGGAGACATTTTACTCTCCTCCTGTCAGTACTGAGATGGGGGAGACATTTTACTCTCCTCCTGTCAGTACTGAGATGGGGGAGACATTTTACTCTCCTCCTGTCAGTACTGAGATGGGGGAGACATTTTACTCTCCTCCTGTCAGTACTGAGATGGGGGAGACATTTTACTCTCCTCCTGTCAGTACTGAGATGGGGGAGACATTTTACTCTCCTCCTGTCAGTACTGAGATGGGGGGGGACATTTTACTCCTCCTGTCAGTACTGAGATGGGGGGGGACATTTTACTCCTGTCAGTACTGAGATGGGGGAGACATTTTACTCCTCCTGTCAGTACTGAGATGGGGGAGACATTTTACTCTCCTGTCAGCACTGAGATGGGGATTTTACTCCTGTCAGTACTGAGATGGGGGGACATTTTACTCCTCCTGTCAGTACTGAGATGGGGGGATATTTTACTCTCCTCCTGTCAGTACTGAGATGGGGGGACATTTTACTCTCCTCCTGTCAGTACTGAGATGGGGGAGACATTTTACTCTCCTCCTGTCAGTACTGAGATGGGGGGACATTTTACTCCTCCTGTCAGTACTGAGATGGGGGGACATTTTACTCCTGTCAGTACTGAGATGGGGGGGACATTTTACTCCTCCTGTCAGTACTGAGATGGGGGGGACATTTTACTCCTCCTGTCAGTACTGAGACGGGGGGACATTTTACTCCTCCTGTCAGTACTGAGACGGGGGGACATTTTACTCCTGTCAGTACTGAGACGGGGGGACATTTTACTCTCCTCCTGTCAGTATTGACATGGGGAGACATTTTACTCTCCTCCTGTCAGTACAGAGATGGGGAGACATTTTACTCTCCTCCTGTCAGTACTGAGATGGGGGGGACATTTTACTTTCCTCCTGTCAGTACTGAGATGGGGGGGACATTTTACTCTCCTCCTGTCAGTACTGAGATGGGGGGGACATTTTACTCTCCTCCTGTCAGTACTGTCAGTACTGAGATGGGGGGGACATTTTACTCCTCCTGTCAGTACTGAGATGGACATTTTACTCCTCCTGTCAGTACTGAGATGGACATTTTACTCCTCCTGTCAGTACTGAGATGGACATTTTACTCCTCCTGTCAGTACTGAGATGGGGGGGACATTTTACTCTCCTCCTGTCAGTACTGAGATGGGGGGGACATTTTACTCTCCTCCTGTCAGTACTGAGATGGGGGGGACATTACTCTCCTCCTGTCAGTACTGAGATGGGGGAGACATTTTACTCTCCTCCTGTCAGTACTGAGATGGGGGAGACATTTTACTCTCCTCCTGTCAGTACTGAGATGGGGAGACATTTTACTCTCCTCCTGTCAGTACTGAGATGGGGGAGACATTTTACTCTCCTCCTGTCAGTACTGAGATGGGGGACATTTTACTCCTGTCAGTACTGAGATGGGGGAGACATTTTACTCTCCTGTCAGTACTGAGATGGGGGAGACATTTTACTCTCCTGTCAGTACTGAGATGGGGGGGGACATTTTACTCCTCCTGTCAGTACTGAGATGGGGGGGGACATTTTACTCCTCCTGTCAGTACTGAGATGGGGGGGACATTTTACTCCTGTCAGTACTGAGATGGGGGGACATTTTACTCCTGTCAGTACTGAGATGGGGGGACATTTTACTCTCCATCCTGTCAGTACGGAGATGGGGGGACAATTTTACTCTCCTCCTGTCAGTACTGAGATGGGGGAGACATTTTTACTCTCCTCCTGTCAGTACTGAGATGGGGGAGACAATTTTACTCTCCTCCTGGCAGTACTGAGATGGGGGAGACATTTTACTCTCCTGTCAGTACTGAGATGGGGGGACATTTTACTCCTCCTGTCAGTACTGAGATGGGGGGACATTTTACCTTTCTATACTTAGATGGTGGGACTTTTACTCTCCTCCTGTCAGTACTGAGATGGGGGGACATTTACTCTCCTCCTCAGTACTGAGAATGGGGGACATTTTACTCTCCTCCTGTCAGTACTGAGATGGGGGAACATTTTACTCTCCTCCTGTCAGTACTGAGATGGGGAGACATTTACTCTCCTCCTTCAGTACTGAGATGGGGGGACATTTTACTCTCCTCCTGTCAGTACTGTGGGGGAGATGGGGGACATTTTACTCCTGTCAGTACTGAGATGGGGGAGACATTTTACTCTCCTGTCAGTACTGAGATGGGGAGACATTTTACTCTCCTGTCAGTACTGAGATGGGGGGGACTTTTACTCCTCCTGTCGTACTGAATGGGGGGCATTTTACTCCTCCTGTCAGTACTGAGATGGGGGGACATTTTACTCCTGTCAGTACTGAGATGGGGGGACATTTTACTCCTGTCAGTACTGAGATGGGGGACATTTTACTCTCCTCCTGTCAGTACTGAGATGGGGGACATTTTACTCTCCTCTGTCATACTGAGATGGGGGAGACATTTTACTCTCCTCCTGTCAGTACTGAGATGGGGGGAACATTTTACTCTCCTCCTGTCAGTACTGAGATGGGGGAGACATTTTTACTCTCCTGTCAGTACTGAGATGGGGGACATTTTACTCCTCCTCAGTACTGAGATGGGGGACATTTTACTCCTCCTGTCAGTACTGAGATGGGGGGACATTTTACTCCTCCTGTCAGTACTGAGATGGGGGGACATTTTACTCCTCCTGTCAGTACTGAGATGGGGGGACATTTTACTCCTCGTTCAGTACTGAGATGGGGGACATTTTATCTCCTCCTGTCAGTACTGAGATGGGGGGCATTTTACTCTCCTCCTGTCAGTACTGAGATGGGGGGACATTTTACTCTCCTCCTGTCAGTACTGAGATGGGGGGACATTTTACTCTCCTCCTGTCAGTACTGAGATGGGGGGACATTACTCTCCTCCTGTCAGTACTGAGATGGGGGGACATCTCCTCTGTCAGTACTGAGATGGGGGGACATTTTACTCTCCTCCGTCAGTACTGAGATGGGGGGGACATTTTTCTCCTCCTGTCAGTACTGAGATGGGGGGACATTTTACTCCTCCTGTCAGTACTGAGATGGGGGGACATTTTACTCCTGTCAGTACTGAGATGGGGGGACATTTTACTCCTGTCAGTACTGAGATGGGGGACATTTTACTCCTGTCAGTACTGAGATGGGGACATTTTACTCCTGTCAGTACTGAGATGGGGGACATTTTACTCCTGTCAGTACTGAGATGGGGGAGACATTTTACTCTCCTCCTGTCAGTACTGAGATGGGGGAACATTTTACTCTCTACTGAGATGGGGGAGACATTTTACTCTCCTCCTGTCAGTACTGAGATGGGGGGGACATTTTTACTCCTCCTGTCAGTACTGAGATGGGGGGACATTTTACTCCTCCTGTCGTACGAGATGGGAGATTTTACTCTCCTGTCAGTACTGAGATGGGGATTTTACTCCTGTCAGTACTGAGATGGGGGGACATTTTACTCCTCCTGTCAGTACTGAGATGGGGGGACATTTTACTCTCCTCCTGTCAGTACTGAGATGGGGGGACATTTTACTCCTGTCAGTACTGAGATGGGGGAGACATTTTACTCTCCTGTCAGTACTGAGATGGGGACTTTTACTCCTGTCAGTACTGAGATGGGGGGACATTTTACTCCTCCTGTCAGTACTGAGATGGGGGGACATTTACTCCTCTGTCAGTACTGAGATGGGGGGGACATTTTACTTTCCTCCTGTCAGTACTGAGATGGGGGGACATTTTACTCTCCTCCTGTCAGTACTGAGATGGGGGGGACATTTTACTCCTCCTGTCAGTACTGAGATGGGGGGGACATTTTACTCCTCCTGTCAGTACCTGAGTGGACATTTTACTCCTCCTGTCAGTACTGGATGGACATTTACTCCTCCTGTCAGTACTGAGATGGGGACATTTTACTCCTCCTGTCAGTACTGAGATGGGGACATTTTACTCCTCCTGTCAGTACTGAGATGGGGGGACATTTTACTCTCCTCCTGTCAGTACTGAGATGGGGGGGACATTTACTCTCCTCGCTGTCAGTACTGAGATGGGGAGACATTTTACTCTCCTCCTGTCAGTACTGAGATGGGGGAGACATTTTACCTCCTCCTGTCAGTACTGAGATGGGGGGAGACTTTTACTCTCCTCCTGTCAGTACTAGATGGGGGACATTTTACTCCTGTCAGTACTGAGATGGGGGACATTTTACTCTCCTGTCAGTACTGAGATGGGGGGGACATTTTACTCCTCCTGTCAGTACTGAGATGGGGGGGACATTTTACTCCTCCTGTCAGCTGAGATGGGGGGACTTTACTCCTGTCAGTACTGAGATGGGGGGGACATTTTACTCCTGTCAGTACTGAGATGGGGGGCATTTTACTCTCTGTCAGTACTGAGATGGGGGGGACATTTTACTCTCCTCCTGTCAGTACTGAGATGGGGGGACATTTTACTCTCCTCCTGTCAGTACTGAGAGGGGAGACATTTTATTCTCCTCCTGTAGTACTGAGATGGGGGAGACATTTTACTCTCCTGTCAGTACTGAGTGGGGGACATTTTACTCTCCTGTCAGTACTGAGATGGGGGGACATTTTACTCCTCCTTGTCGTACTGAGATGGGGGGAACATTTTACTCCTCCTGTCAGTTACTGAGATGGGGGACATTTTAA